>NC_056522.1:153244284-153298496 GCF_019175285.1 Sceloporus undulatus | reverse complement strand
TCTACAGTGTAAACGTGCCCCTGTGTTAGTCTGGAATATCAGAATAATAATAATAATAATAATAATAATAATAATAATAATAATAATAATAATAGGATTTATTTATATGCCACCCAATCACTGGGAATCTGGGTGGCTCACAGAATGTAAATGGATTTTGTGGCACCTTTGAGATGGCTACAAGATCTCTTTGCATACTATTTGCTATGCATTTTTCTTTGAGGCCCTTCCAGCTCCCATGGTCTGTTGAAGGTATTATCCATCCCCCCCAAGCCCCACCCAAAAGTGCTGTAATTTTATTCTACATTGAGTGGGACTAATGACTCTCAGCTTTTGGTCCTCCAGAAATGTTGGTTTTCAACTTCAAGATGCTCCAACAGCCCAGTCAGGGATTCTGGGAAGTCGTTATTGGAAGACCAGATATTGAGAACAATATCTAAATAACCTCCAAGACTTTTCATTTTGGAAGTCTGGATTCTATGATGGCTTACTGCTTGACTTCTGTGTGTTAAGTCATGTGAAATGTCTCTTCTGTTTGCAATGATTTGGCAGAGTTCATTGACACATGGGAGGAATAGCTTGGTCTAGCAACCACCTGGTTCTTAATATGCATGTATTAACTGGCCCAGAAGGCCATTGGGTTCAATAGTATTTAAGGTTTAAGATTATAAGCTCATAACTGTGCTGTACATAATTAAGAGAGATTATACAGATGCACATGGAACAAGTTCATCTCTAGAAACTGAGTGGTGAATCTGCAGAGTGGCTAATTGCAAACTTGCAGCAAGACTTTGCTATAAATCTTCCCCACAGTAAACCATATAGTTTCAACTTCAGTTAGGCTGTAAGCATTTAAAAAAAAATAGAGGGGCTCGATACAGACTGGCACAAAGCACCGGCCTGTGGGTGGGGCTAGGGCGCAGCATCCACATGCTGCGTGCTGTAACCCCACCCCAGGGCATCATCATGACACGCACCCTTCCAGACGGTGTGCGTCATGATGTACTGAAATCAAGATACACTATATCCACAGCATTCCAGCTTGGTGGATGAAGGGAATGCTGTGGATATAATATATCTTGATTTCAGTAAGGCCTTTGACAAAGTTTCCCATGACATTCTTACAAACAAGCTTGTAAAACGTGGGCTAGACAAGGCAACTGTTAAATGGATCTGTAATTGGTTGACCGGCCGAACCCAAAGGGTGCTCAACAATAGCTTCTTTTCATCCTGGAGAGAAGTGACCAATGGGGTCCCACAGGGCTCTGTCCTAGGGCTAGTGCTATTCAACATCTTTATCAATGACCTGGATGACAGAATTGGGAGCATACTTATCAAATTTGCAGATGACACCAAATTAGGGGGAATAGCTAATACCCCAGAGGACAGGATCAAGATTCAAAATGACCTGAACAGACTAGAAAGCTGGGCCAAAGCTAACAAATGAAATTCAACACGGAGAAATATAAGGTACTGCACTTAGGGCGGAAAAATGAAATGCACAGATACAGGATGGGCGACACCTGGCTGAATGAAACTACATGTGAAAGGGATCTAGGAGTCCAAGTAGACCACAAGTTGAACATGAGTCAACAGTGTGATGCGGCAGCTAACAAGGCCAATGCAATTTTAGGCTGCATCAATAAAAGTATAGTGTCTAGATCAAGAGAAGTAATAGTGCCACTCTATTCTGCTTTGGTCAGGCCCCACCTGGAATATTGTGTCCAGTTCTGGGCACCACAATTTAAAAAGGACATTGAGAAACTGGAGCGTGTCTAAAGGAGGGCGACTAAAATGGTGAAGGGTCTGGAAACGACTTAGGGAGCTGGGGATGTTCAGCCTGGAGAAGAGAAGGTTAAGAGGTGATTTTATAGCCCTGTTTAAATATTTGAAGGGATGTCATATTGAGGAGGGAACAAGCTTGTTTTCTGCTGCTCCAGAGACTAGGATCCAGAACAGTGGATGCAAGCTACAGGAAAAGAGATTCCACCTCAACATTAGGAGGAACTTCCTTACAGTAAGGGCTGTTCGATAGTGGAACAAACTGTCTTGGAGTGTAATGGAGTCTCCTTCCTTGGAGGTCTTAAACAGAACCTGGATGGTCATCTGTCGGGGATGCTTTGATTGAGAGTTCCTGCACGGCAGAATTTGGTTGGACTGGATGGCCTTTGTGGTCTCTTCCAACTCTAGGATTCTATGATTCTATGTTGCCCTCCAGCACTGCGTCCAAACAGCACAGCACTGAAGGGGCATCACAAAGCTGTGCCGCTGTGGCTATGGCATCTCTTTGAGGGCACAAAAAAGAGCCTCTTTTTGCGGCTCCTTTGAGTTCTATGGAGGCCTGATCAGGGCCATGGCATGGGGATCCTGTGGCCTCTATCTGTTCAGGAAATGGGCGGCTGCATGCCTCCTGTCTGTACAATCTCAGAGAATACTTTAAAAAAAACCCTGTGGATACTTCTTGGATATAATGCTGCTTGTTATGGGAAAAAACATGCTCTCTCAAAGTTATTGGTGCAAGTGTCTGGATGACTTCAGTACTGCAGAATCCGCCCCTAAAATCCTTGGAATTTTTGTAACTGTTTGGCCACAAATGTACAGGGTTCACTTGCTGAGAGGGAAATAATCCATTAGCTGGTTCTTCCCTGTATATAGTTTATCCGCAAACTGCCACATTCATGTCTTGTCTTTAGAAATATTCTAAATATGTCAGGATAAGGTTGTGGACTCTGAATGATCTTTCCGATAGACAGACAGACAGACAGACAGTGAGTGAGTGAGTGAGTGATTGGCATCTGGTTGGTGAATTGGGATGGTGTAAGTGGAATTTGGTGTCATTGCAACTCACTTCTTTTGGTCATCGTGGAGGCTGGAATTCTCTACTAATTGTGGAATGACCTAAATTGCCCCAAAGCCACCTTTTCTCAGTGCAGTCCCTCCTCTCGAACCCAGCCATTTCCAGGTCACTAGAGGGACGGAAGACAAGCACCCAGCTGTTTTCCTAAATGACATCCAGCAACGTCACGGTCAGTAGGAGCCTTGTTATACATCCAGCTATAGGGAAATAGCTGGACTCTTGTTGACTAGCTGTCTTCCAGTATAAGATCATGACCTATCTTAGTATTTAAACATCCCTGCAGTAAAATCTTGCTAAATAGAAGAAGGGTCCTCCCTTTATGTCATTTGCCTTGGTCCAGGTCTCAGAGGGAGAGAGGAACCACTAGACTTGATCCCCTTCCCCACTACCATTTCCTTCTTCCATGTCATGTCTTTTTAGATTGTAAGCCTGAGGGCAGGGAACTGTTTAATTAAAAATAATAATAACTGTAACCTTGTCTAGGAGCCTTTAGGGCTGAAGAGCGGGGTAAAAATACCGTAAATAAATAATACGTAATTCTCCACTGATACTGCTTGGGAAGTGATTTTCTTGACACCATTTAAGAGAGAATGCTGTGAGCAATCTTAGCATTGGTGATAGTACAGGAAAAGGGTGAATCCTTGTAATTGGGGCCTTGTTAGAGAAAGGCGAGGCTTTCCTGACTTGACAGTATCTGCCTGACTCTTATTTCAAGATGGTTTTCCATTTTGTCATAAAACATAATTTTAACAGGTATTGGAGGTAAGCAGTTCTACAGGTTGGGATAGTTCGATGCTGTCCTGAGCTTGCTTGTCTGACACTGCTTGATCCCAGACAAAACTGAGATCTGTCAAGAGATTTGAGTGTTGCTTTATTACAGATAAAATGTGAAACTGACACCCAAAGCTCACTTGTGATAAACCCATTTTGGTAGGACAGGAAGCTATTTATTTAGAAGAACTGGAAGAGATTTCTAAAAAAATAATAATAATGTGTGCAGTGCTGGCTGCATTGGTATAGCTTCAGATTTCAATTTTGGGCCACATTCCATAATCCCCAGATATACTATTTTTTCCAAATCAGTTAGGCAGGACCTAATTAATGATTGACAAAGTCAGGTTCCAACTGTAACCCTTGGGAAATTAAATATGTGGCTATCCTATGTCTCTAATGGACAAATAATACAGTTACCTCTGTTCCTAATCTACTGCCAGACTTTAAATGTGTTAAAAAATCAAGGTACCCGCTCTTCGTAGTAGGAATCAGTAAGTCTTAGGCTTTACAAGACTTGGCATCAATTAAGTTTACTTTGTTGCCAACCAGAAATGAAGGTTTGTAGAGCTTCCTTTGAGAAGTATTAACAAAGAGGAAAATATTATCAGAGGGAACGCTAGTGTGAGACATCGAGAAGAGAAAAGGAGAGGAGAATGGCTGATAATTCTGCTGAATGCTAAATGTTCACGTCCCTGGACTTGCTTTTTCACACACACACACTATTAAAGATGTTCCTGAGATGTTGTAAGGAAGACATACGATCTGTCAGTTCAACTGGTGCACTAAAAAACTCCAAATCCTGGACATTTTCCAAGCCTTGGGATCTATACTTAGGCCTGTTACAGACTGCCAAAATAAAGCTGCTTTGGGTCTCTTTGGAGGTATGCTATTTAAATGATGCATGGGTCCTAAGAATCCGGAAGCTGCACCAAAGCTGCACTCCAGTGTGTAGGAATGGAGTGTGGCTTTGGCGCGACCTCCAGACTCTTAGGACCCATGCATCATTTAAACAGCATACCTCCAAAGGGACCCCAAGCAGCTTTATTTTGGCAGTCTGTAACAGGCCTTAGTTTCCTTAAATTAAAGAAGCCAACACTGGCTTCAGCCATGCTCACAAATGTACTCTGTTAAATGTTAAAATGCCAGTAAATTTATGGGTAACCTGGAGAAGAAACAATAAGTATTGGTTATAGATGCAAAGTGTAGATCTACGGTCAAAAAGCATTTGTTTTGTTGCTGTTGCTTGCCTTCAACTTGTTTCTGATTTATGGCAGCTGTAAGGGCAACTCTATCATGGATTTTCTTGGTAAGATTTGTTTGAAGGGGTTTCTTTCTCTGAGGCTGAGAGAGTGTGACTTGTCCAAAGTCACCCAGTGGGTTCCCATGGCAGAAAAGGGATTTGAACTCTGGTCCCTAGAGTCACAGTCCAGTGGTCAAACCATTCTCTCTCTCTGGCATAGACTCTTTATTGAACAAAATACTTTGAAAAAGTCAGGATATATATTGACACATAGACTTGTGATGAGGGGATGTTCTGTATGGGATGAAGCATAAGAAATGGGAGATTAAGTTGAAATTAATGGGCACAGTAAAATTCACCCATTTCCAGCATCTAGATAATTATCTCTTTAACTATTGGCCATGCTGTCTAGGGCTCCTAGGATTTGGAGTCCAAACTGAAGGGGCAAAGGTTCCCTATGCCAATCCTGAGACAGCATAGCAACAGTACTATGCTATTTTTAGTTGTTTTATTAGACCTTCTGGTGTAAACTGAACAGTTTCAACTTGTTGGGTGTGGTGATAAATGTTAATGGCACTAAGTTACATGTGGGAGGAAACCTCTTTAAGCAGAGTTATTATTGATCTTCCTGATGTCACCGTTTTCTTTCAGCTTGGAAGTTTACTCAAGAGCTTTATAGAATTAGAAGAAAGAAAAAAAAGGGGGGGAGAAAAGAAAAGGCTTCTCATAGGAAAGTATTTGGAAATGCATATATTCTTAAATATTTGCTACAATGATGGTGGAATAGTAATTGGGTGATTAAAAAAAGAGGTTGGATGTCCACTTCTTGGGGGTATGTTAGTGGTAGATTCTTGCACTGCCAAGGGGTTAGACTAGGCTCTTAATGTCCCTTTCCAGCTCTTGCGATTCTGTAAAATATTTCTTTGAAATCGCTTGCACTGGTGAATTTAGCAAATGATATTCCAGTTTTCACCCATAGCCAAAATTCAGTGCCTTGCTTCAGGAAGTAAAACATCCATAGTTGGGATCATTAGGCATTGTGAGAACTCGCCCAATCCAGTTTGGCATAACATAAGCCTAAGGTGGTGGTGGATGATCTAAACCCCAGCTAGCAAGCCATTCTTGTTCTTCTTCTAAGGCTTGTTTTGACTTGATAGCTAAACACCTTCTTTGCTTATCTAGCTAACCTGAGTTAGTGGCTTTCAACACACTTGATAGGAAGTGATAAAATGAGAAGAGACATGTACATGACGTATTTGCTACTGCATAGGCATATTGCTGCAACCCTGCACCTGTCATTTAGGATTTGTAAATTTACAAGCCTATTCTTATGTTTCATACTATGTACATCTTGGATCTGTGGCTCTAGATTACCCAAGGGTAGAACAATGCCCTCAGTTGTTTGTATAGTACAAACATGTGCCTGCCATTTTTGTTTCCCAGCCAGTTCTTGGTTCATGCAGCTTGCCAGTGGAAAGGCTATTTGGTAATATATCAAAAAAGCTAATCTCTCCCACATAAACTCAATAATTGGGTTCTGGAGATTGGTTAATGGCAAGGAAGGTCTCAAGATGAACTTATTTTCAAACGCATTACTGATTTAATTGATTAAAAATATTAGCAAGCCCTCATGGTTATCCTGTGAAGAAATGTGGAGTGCAAACAAAGCAGACAAAGACAAAATATGTTATTGGGGGCAGCTTGATATTAAGATAAATATTGTGGAGAGTATCACTGGTGAGCCAAAGCCAAGTGTAGATTCTGTATAGAGTAGTAGTTTGAAATTGTAGCCTACCTCAAAAGAGAGAGGACTCCTTAAACTCTACTCTCCTAGCTGAGTAAAAATGTCTTGTAGACAGCAGAACATGGGGAATGTGAACATACAATGTAAAACTGGGAGGTGGGAATAACTCCTGCTGAAAATAATCACATGGTGTTCTGTTGGTTTCATTTTCATTTTACAATGCCAGCTCAGGTTCTTCAAATAACTGGCTCTTAAGTGAAACAAGAGACGCTTAACCGCACCAGATTGTCTCAGAATTCTTTGGTGAGTTTCGAGGTGATGATGGGCTAGTGGTGCATGTGTGACAATCCAGACTTCTTGTTTCTTGAATAAGCAGTCATAGTGTTTCCCTAGTAAGAACCATTGGCTCACAATGAAAATTCTTCAAGGGCTACCTACAATTATTGAACCAAATTGTACTGTGTCATAAATGAAAATATGACGCCTTAGAGTGCTGTAGTGGTGGTGGTGCCATCCCTCTCCCCTTGATTGCTCGGGGTTGGATCTGCTGACTGACAGAAACAATATAATAACTTTTCTGCAGAGGCAGGCAGGCAAAGATACACACTTGCACCTTCTATCATTCATTCCATAGTCTTTTAATTTAATCACAGAGCATATACAAATATTGTTGAAGGATCTGAAAGATCCCTTCTCTGTGATGAATACAACACAATGGGGTGATTTTTGTTTGCTAACCAGTAACATTCTTCACTTTAAACAGTTAACCAAATGGGTCCACAAATTATATCTAGACCTGGTAGCCAACTGATGATATCGTCTAGCCGTTGATAAGCCTAATCCTATTGCAATGCTGCCTGCCACAGTAAGGTAATTCTGAGATTAACTACACCTGATATTCTACTGTGGGCCTGATCAGCATATTACAGAAGGTGAAAAAGAAGCTAAAAAGTTTCAGGAACAAGACATTTCATGGAATCCTAAGCATTTTTTTCATGGTTGGAATAGTCATAGATCTGTCCACTTAGACATTTTCTAAGATGAGGCAAAAAGACCATGGGATCTGAAGGAAGAATCTTGTAGTTGCAAGATTTCAGACTCAATCCCTTCTTCTTGGCTAGTGGGGATTGAGTAGGAAATTAGTATCAGATCAGATCCAAAAAAGAACAAATCTTTATGCCTGCATGCCACAATTCTTAGACAAAAGGGGGTGTTTTTACGGTGATACTGAATGAGAAGTACTAGGAACCTGTCACTGCTGGAGCTGTAGGAACCCTGAAAGAATCTAGGAAAAATGTTGTACGGGCCCTGAAATGGGCCCGTTGCATTCCAAAACGGGGGCATGCACGGAATGGGATGGGGCTAGGAATGCATCTTGCTGCATAAGGGAACGCCGCCACTGCTGCTGGGTGTTCCAGTCGTGTCCTACATCAGTTCCAGAGGGCGCGATTTCTGAGAACGCTTTGGAACGGTTCTCAGAAATCGCACCATCTGGAACAGATGTAGGACCCAATTGGAATGCATGGGGGCATTCCGTTGTGCAGTAAGATGTATTCCTAGCCCCATCCCGTTCCGTGCGCTCGCATGCGCTCCCCCGTTTTGGAACAACTTGTGGCATTATTTGCACTGAACAATTAGCACTTGAAAATTACCCTGCTGCAGAGAGTGGCTAATTATTTGCAGACTGGTAAGTGTTCTTACTTGTAAAACATTTAGGCGCAGTGTATTCCCTGAACATTTTCTTGCTGGTCCTGTCCCCTTAGGATGAAACACATGCAGCATGACATGCTTGTGAAGGCAAATATAGTGGGCATACAGTACCCACAGTGCCTTTGAGCTGTGTCTGTTGCCAGTGCTAACCTGAGGTTAAAGCTCCCTGACTAACCAAGTAGCACACCTGGCAAGATGCCTCATTATTCAGGTCCCCTGAACCATTGCTGTCAGAATGTGTTATGAAATCCTTTGAGAGAGGGAGAGTTATTTGAGAGGGGGAGAATTCTGGTTCTTCCATTTTCATGTTGCTGGATGAAATTGTATGGCATAGCATTTCTCTGGAAACTACACACCAGAGCTACAAAAAAACCCAAAAAACCTTCTGATTTCCTGTTGCTAACGCTATGCACATTTAGGTATACCTAATACCATTGAAATCAATGGTTCAAACATGACTGTTTCAACAGAACTGGGATGTGAACCTCATAAACTGCAGTTTTACCTTAAGAAAGCTTACTGACATGTGTAAGGAACCTTTACACTGTTGATAGGCAGCAAGCATAACTGAGCACTATCCCTTTTCTGTTGCAATAAGAAGTGGGTCTTTAGGTTTGTTTTGCTACACAAATAACTATTGTTCTGTATCCAGAATCTATAAATATGTCAGAAAAATCTGATAAACTGAGGTATGAGCAGGTGGCATACAATGTGGATTCATTAAATGTGATAATTATTTGTTTGTTGGGGGAATAATGCTGATATCAGTCCAAGTTCTGATGTTACAAATGGATTCATTGTCCTGTTTGTGATCAGGACAATCTTGGGATCTCTTAAACATCACACTCCACTAATTCCAATAGGGGCAAGGGAATTACGGGGCTGTTCTTAAAAACAAACAAGCAAACATAAGTGTAGGAGATCCTAATTTAAGATACCATGTTGTGTCATGTTTGGATTGGGAAATGGTTGCAGCCATATGGGGTACAGCTTCACACAAAATATTGTACAATTAGCAGGATCTGGCTTATTCTGGGATGTGCCACCTTAGATGGTGTGGGAAGTCAATTTTGCCAAACTCCCAGCATACACCAGTTGAGCACATCAGGAAAGACTAGGACAAGCCAAGCCTTCTACTCTGACAATCTGGTCTCTCTGAAGGGAGGAGATTGCTTCTTTTTCTCCCCACTGCCATTCTTTACCAGCAGCTCACATTTCACAATGCTGCACTTAGTATATACATGTTCAGGAGCTTGCATTTTTTTTTGGCATCTTACATAACAATTCAGAAAGAACAACAAAAATTAAGCAAACACAAAAAAAATGCAATAGAGGAAATAAAACTCAAATACAGGAATTCCATTTAAAAAGTAATATATACATAAAATTCCTGGGCAAAGAAAAGCTTTCATGTGGTGCCAGGTAAAGCTCTCAAGGGGAAAGGAGCTAAAGTTCTCCCATTTAGCCGTCTTTCAATAATTAAAACCTTGAGGGTAACTTATTGAAACCATCACTGGAAAGATCTTGGTCCACATGCCAGTGTCTTTGCTGAGATGAAGAGCTTATTCAGTTGTTCAATGTCAGTTCAGTGGCATCAATAGATAACCTTCACAGTTCAGCAAACCTTGCAAAGCTGAAAGATAATCCTCAATTCAGTGTAACGCGTAGGCATGTTGGTAGGCATGTGAGACGGCTGGTGGAAAGGACATCTGTGTATTTCTTGGGAGGGGAAGAAAGCTCTCTGATCAGTTGTCAATTCTGTTTGCCAGAGACTTGATACAAAATGGATATGCCCTATGCGCATTATGGGTAATTGCTCCTTCCCAAACTATATACTCTTATCCTTTTGCTTTGTCCTCTGTAACATAGGAATAATACTGGCTAACGTTCCAGAAAGGTGAAAGAGTTTTCTTAAATAATGTTAATGAAGAGTATTAAATAGTCGTGTAGCACTTTCCCTAAGTCTGTCAAACTGTGCTCCAATTCCTGTTCTGTCATCCTGTTAATATAATTGGGTTTGTGTTAACCATCTGCTTCTATCCTCAGGTCAGCGAGGATAATTGTATGAAGATTACTAATCCATTTCTTATGAGCCATAGAGTTGGTTTAGTCCTGAACGGCATGGAATTTGTGTGGCAAATGCAAAATGGGGAGGAGGTGACAGACTTAAACATTTTAAGAATTAAACATTTGAAGCTGACAAGAATGAAGGAGGAGAAAGCTCTTTCTCATTTCTAGATGTGGGAGGCCCAAAGGCTGCTGGTAAAAGTATAATGGTGGGCTCTGCTTTTTGCCACCAGATTCAGTAACACCTACAAAGCTTTGTTTCTAAGGGCAGAAGTAATCTGAGGCTTGGTCTGCATACAAAGTGGAGTGAATTACATAAGAGAAGATTTCTGAATGATCACTGTTATGGAGCTGACAGGCTTTACTTGTAAGACAGGCTTGTAGATAGCCATACTCATTTGTTCAGGGTAATAATTGCATCCAGGTGACTAGGTCAGAAAGATTTACAAATGCTATATCTTTTCTCCTACCTCTTGGGGCCAGATATAAATGCTGTCAATAGATGAGGCCATGTAGGGTAGTTGAGACTTCTGTGAGCAAAACCTCTTTGCAAAGGTTGTTGCAATGTGTTCTCTTTTGGTACTCTTTTATTTTCATATATCCCACCTTTCTCCCAATATAGTGACTCAAGGCTGTTAGGTCTACCCCCTCTAGCCTCCTCAGCAGGGATGGGAGTCATGTGGCCCTCCAGATGTAGTTGGAATACAGTCCCCAGCAGCCATAGCCAACAAAGCCAATGGCTAGAAAAGGTAGGAGTTGCAGTCCTGCCACATCGGGAGAGCCAAGTATTACCTTTTCACTTCAAACAAGCAGCTTGTACATACAGATGTACGTGTTAGACCAAACTCTATACAGGAATAAAATGTTTCAAAAGTGATTCTACAAATCCTGGGAAGTGGAGTGCTTTCAGATATTTGTTAGTGAACTGCACAAATGCCTTTATGGAAGATACCCTTGTTTGCAACTATTCAGCAAAACATAACTTGGTTTTTCATTTCCATAGATGTAACTATTTTATTTATTTATTTGCAATTGTGATCTCAGTTGCCCATACATAGCTCCAGGAAATGGGCCACAGCAGTTTCCATAAAATGTTTCTTGTCCTTGTGGCTTGTACACAGAAGAGTTTGTTGAGTTGTTTCTACAAAGTCTAAACCAACCTGATTTTCCCACCCACTCCCCACTTGTTTGAGAGTGGAGTGTCAAAACATAGCTGTGCCTGGTGCCCCAAATACACAGACGTTAGAGTTCTTCAATGGTCTGTATTCATTGAAACATAGAATTGTAGAGTTGGAAAAGACTGCAAGGGCCATCCAGTCCAACCTCTGCCATGCAGGAACTCTCAATCAAAGCATCCCCGACAGATGGCGATTCAGCTTCTTTTTAAAGATCTCCAAAGAAGGAGACTCCACTTCCATCCAAGGAAGTGTGTTCCACTGTCGAACAGCCCTTACTGTCAGCAACACTCCTTGGGTGTTGAGGTGGAATCACAACATTAATTCTGTCACTTTAAGGAACTGTTCAGAACAATACTGAATGTTCACACAAAACTTTTTTTAAAAAAATGTGCTTTACTCATTTCTGTAAGTAGAAAACCTTGCTGAGACAGGCTTATATTTTTGATCTGTATGCTTAAGACCACCACTCAGCCAGATAGAACAAACGGGCAGCTTTACTTTCAGGATCATTATCTCCATCCCTGACCTACAAGAATTAAAGCCTGTCTCAGCAAGCTTTTCGATGTCTGAAAAGACTTAAAAGTCATGGCAAAGCCTTGACCATGAGAGGTGGATGTTGTCTGGACAATATAATCCATCTCCTTGGTTGTCTACAAAATAGCCATCCCAGTATCAAGTGTTGAGGCTTGCCTTGCTGTGTCTGAGAGGGAGACGTAGCAGTGCCTCAAGCAGTGAGTCAGCATGGAAAATCTACCTTGCACTTCTCTCTCAAGGACATTCTGCTGTCTGATCAGACACATGCATAAATATTTTAGGCGTGGGAGGCAAGTCTAGAGGAGATTTATCCAAACAGTCTAAGAGAGAGGCAAATTATTGGGGGAAATACACACACAAACACTCCCAAATACCCCCTACAGATGTTGATAGCCTGGAACCCCCATGAATCTAGTTAACGGTGAGGAATAATGATAGTTATAGTCCCATAACATCTGCCCACCACTACATTCCCCATTCTATGACTAGTGGGTTCTAGTAATGGCATAGTTGCACATTGGGAAAAAAAACTTAAATGAAAAGGATAAAACACCTCCTGTTTTTATAAGCCTGCATGTGTTTTGTGTGCCTTTAGGATGTTTCCAACTTATGGAATCCCTATTATAGGGTTTTCTTCATAAGATTTGTTCAGAGGAGGTTTACCAATGTCTTCCCCTGAGGATGAGAGAATATGGCTTTCCCAAGGTTCACCCAGTCAGTTTCATGGCTGAATGGGAATCAAACCCTTGTATCCAGAATTATAGTCCAATGCTGAAACTGTTACACCATGCTGGGTCTCATCTTCTAAGCCTAGTTCACTGAAAAGTGATCTTATGTAGATAGCCACCAAAAGTGCTTCAGTGTATTTGGTCTTTAGCTAAGAAAATTCATGTGATTTGCCAAAGTATATAGTATATTTCAGGCTAATGCTGCAGTTCCTGACACCTGATGATGACAGTGCCTTAGTGTAACAGCTATAGAGATGTTATAGAAATATTGTTGTCTTTAGGTATCTTTGCGTCAACTTTGGCTTAAGTGATGATACTTTCTTAGGGTTTTCTTGGCAAGATGCTTTTAGAGGAGACCTAACCACTGCATTCCACTAAGGCTGAGAGACTGTGATTTGCCAAAGGGCACCCAGTGGGTTTCCATGGCTGAGTGGGGATTTGAACCCTGGTCTCCATAGTGGTAGTCTAACACTCAAACCACTACACTATGCTGGCTCTCATAGGTCCTGCTTATACCTTTGGGAAAGTCAGGGGAATTTGTCAAATGTCAGGGTAAATTGTGATTTAAGATACACTCTTGCCTCTGCAAGAGGACATGCATCTCTTGTTGCATTTGCAGTTCAGAAGCAGTAGAGCACAAGTGTCTTGTCACACTACACCCCATAGTACAATAAAATAGAATAAATTGAACCTTGAGACGGTTTTATATTGTATTGTATTGTGGAAAAACTTTAGTGGCTTCTTTCAGCTCAGTAGTTTGTGAGTTGAAACAAGCTGAATCAGTTTCAGTTAATTTGTTGATGTTAATATTTTGGCAGGGGACTGCAAACTGTAGTTGAGTGAGCTTGGTAGCCAACCATTATAATGAATTTCAGGCTTTGCACTGGAGTTCAGTCTGCCATTAACAGTCATGCTATAAGAAAGGAACAAGTGAAAGAACTATAAGCAGATTCAGGTGGCACTCCAAATTAGTGCAAACCTGATTGAATAAACCTGTTGACTGCAGCAAAAGACACCTACAGTTGATAAGCTGTGAAATATCCATTCAAATACAACACAGTGTTACACTTTCCTCACACATAAGATTTAAATTATGAAATAACTGAAAATTTCCTACCACCAACCCTCCCAAAGGCACCAACAGTTCCATGTAGTGAGCCATGCAAATGGAATGATGAATCGGAGATGGAGGTTTTTATTCCTGCTATTGCCAAGGTAAATGAAAAGCTTGCAATCCATTTGTGCTACTGTTTGATTTCAGAGAAAAAGCTTTTTCTTTCTGCCAAAGAAAAGCTTGCAAATAGAATTTGTCTGCTTCTGCTAAATTATAGCAATGGTCTGCAAACATACACTCTCCACCTCTTTCCTTGCTGCTGTTCTGCTAATTATACACTCTGGAACAACCCTTAGAAATATCAGCCACGGAAGTTTCCTGCTTCGCAGGCAAATAATTCTGCCATAACTTAGTTATAGGCAGGCAGTTCTGTGGAAGGCTGGATTTACATTTTGAAGATGGCTGTAAGAAAGATTTCTTAATGTGGAATGCCTGGATCTCAAACTTTATGCTGACTTTGGGCGAAAACACACTGCAGAAATAATCCAGTTTGAGACTGCTTTAACTGCCCTGGCTGAGTGCTAGGGAACCCTGGGAATTATAGTCGATTGTGGCACCAGAGCTCTCTGACAGGGAAGGCTAAATGCCTCACAAAACTAAAGTTCCCAGAATTCCCTAGCATTGAGTCGTGGAAGTTAAAGTGGTTTAAGACTGGATTATTTCTGCAATGTGTTTTGGCCTTTTGTTCCAGGGCTTTCATCAGTTGCTGAAGACAAATACAAAGGCTACTGCAAATGTGCTACACAACTTTTGAGCTATTTTAGAGATGTGAAATTATATGTTATAAGGATCATTACAACAGAAAGACCAGAAAATTAAATCCGGTGAATAGACTAGTGTAATATGTTTTGGTTCAAAACCAATTGCAATCAACAAAAAAGGAAGAGGAGAATCAGTGAAACCCATTCAGGATATGAAAAGAGCAAAGGTCTGCCTGCTACACAAACCAGTAAGACTACCTTTTTAATCAAAGAGTAGGTTAGGGCAGGGAGAGTGTCTATGGGGTTTGTAACTGGTATTGAAGATGTGATTAACTTTTGGAATAACATTAATTAGTTATTCAAGCGAATGTGCTCAAATAGCCAGATAGATTAATCCTGGAAAAATAAAAGCCGTGAGCCCTGTAGTTTTTGCCTTGGTAGCATACTTCTCTGACATTTTAATGAAACAATTAAAACAGTGCCAAAAGTTATCTCTTTTGATGAACTTCTGAAAAAGCTCATTCAATAGGGCCAGGTGGAGGGGAAGGAGGGTAATGAATACTGCCAAAGATTTTCCACAGCTTTTCAGATGGTTCAAGAAGATATGCATTCTTTATCACTTGTGAAATGACTATAATTATTTATGGGTCAAACATAAACCACTTGTTTCTGAAGGGAGAAAAACACACTAAAAGAAACAACAAAAATTGACTGGAAGGAAGAAGAAAGCATGTTGATTGACCTTCCTGTTATACATGATCTTAAAACAACAACATGGTTATACGTATGAGGTGGAAGCCTTATTCAGTCTTGCACAACATAAACTACTCAAAAACCTCTTAGTAATGTGGGCATTGTACATTGCTATGACTAGAAGTGCACATTTTCTCCATCACCTAGGTCAGTGATGGCGAACCTCTGGCACGCGTGCCAGAGGTGGCACTCAGAGCCCTCTCTGTGGGCACACATGCTGTCTCCCAAGCACAGAGTTTGTCAGAGTTTCTTACTAGAAAGCCAGAGGGACGTGGCACTTTGCAATAAATAAGTGGGGTCTGGGTTGCAGTTTGGGCACTCGGTCTGTAAAAGGTTCACCATCACTGACCTAGGTGTTTGGAGAATATTGCATGTCCTGATGAGGCTTATCAATCTATTTCACGAAATGAAGTAATATGTGCAAGAAGGAAACTCCCAAACAGTCAACCTATATGTTTAATAGAAGCTGCAGTGCCAAATCTATTGATAAAAGAGCATGTCCCATCAGAGCTTTGATGGCTCAGGTCATGCAAAATGGCTTTCACAAAAAGAATTCCTGAAAATTATGAGCCATTTCTATAAAGGTTTCAAAGGAGACATCAGTGGCACCTTTTTGTTGTATGAAAAGCTTCATGAGCTAGTCAGGGGAATTAATAGCAGGAATGCTGCAAATTTTTTCCAGAATGGATCCAGGTTATTAAGAGCAGAGCTAGAAGTGAAAACTTGCATAACAAAAGTTTGAAATTGGCTTTGTGGCAAAGAAGTGCTTAAAAAAACAAAACAAAATGAATGTCAAGTGACATGAGCTTTACCTAGCATGCAGAAACATGGTAGCAGCAGTTGTTGAAAACTAGTTTGAAAGAAATCCTTTCCATTTAATATGGTTTGTGGCTTACCAACATTGGACATGACTGTCATTATAGTCTAACTGAATGTTGGAAGTTCCAGAATAGTTTCCGTTTCTGCATATAGGGCTTGAGTTGATGGGACAACAACTGAAAAATCAAAATAAGAATACAGTTTTTAGCCTGGGGCAAATTCAAGACTAAGGTGGCATGCGCACTGCCAGATTAATGGAGTTTGATACTGTTTTAACTGCCATAGCTTTAATGCTGTGGAATTCTGGGATTTGTATTTGGGGAAATATTTAGCCTCCTGTGTCTCAAAGTTCTTGGGCCACAACAAATTACAAATCCCAGAATTCCATAGCATCATGCTATGGCAGGTAAAGCAGTGTCAAACTGCATTAATCCGGCAGTGCAGATGCAGCCTTAGTTTCCAGCAAAGAGCACTAAGCAAAATGATGGTGTTGGGCTGGACACATTTTACAGAGGTAATTTGATAGCCAGTGAGAAACTTGTGGACCTGGTGGATGTAACTAAAATAGAAAACTCTCAGCATAATTCAAGTCCATGTCACAAGGTATACATATTTTCCATCTCTTCTTTCTGTTCATAATTTTTTAAAACAGTAGCTAAAATTAGGAATATAGGAAGCTGCCATTAAAACGGAATCAGACAATATGTTTATCTAGCCCAGTATTGTAGGCTGTGACTGCCAGTAATTCGCTCTTTATGAGTGCTATTTGGAGATCCCTACTGTTCCCTGGTGGTCTCCCAAGTACTAACCATGCAAAGCTTTTGAAATCAGACAAGACCAGGTGCATTCAGGGTGGTATAGTGATTTATATACAGACTATTTATGACAAATCCAGTAGCTTGGCAATAGCTGAACTCACTGGTAAATGCCTAGAACACTTGAGACCCATACAGTTGACAAGCAGTACTTCACACTCGATGAGAAGAGTGTGGTAACCCTGCCCATTGTTGCTTCCCTTACAGAAAAAAGGTGTGTGTGGATATAGTTGTGGAGGTGCTCTACTGAAACTAGAACATGGAAAACACAGGTTGTAGTAGTAGGATTTTGGTGTATCTGTGTAAATGTCTCAACAGGATTATACTCTGCAAAAGATGTTTTTGATAATCTAGCAGTGATTATTTAGATGTGCCGGCAAGATACTTTGTTACCTGAACTAGTACCCAAATTCCCATACACACCCTACTGGCATCAGCATTTAGGACTAAATCCAGTTGTTAGTCCCTGCTGGAGTAGACATGTGGTTTTTACTATTCATAAGTTGATTCAATGGATCTACTGTTGTTGCAGTTAGGATTTAGATATTTCAAACACCACTCTTGTCTTTACTCCTCCATACCCCTATGGAGCTGCCAGAAATGGTTTCTTTTGTTTTATTGCATTAGAGCTAGCTGTGTGTTAACTGCAGTAGCCATTCTTCTTCAGAGAGAGTATTCACTTCCTAAGATGTAGGTATACATTAAAGCTAAACATCTGGCATTTGCTGTCATCTTAGTTCTTGACTTAATAGCTTGCCTAGGATATTTAGGCTAGCAGTTTCTTCCGTATCTGTAAAATATTTAGGACTTGCTACTTTGCTGTAAATGCTGTGGAGCATTTATTGGTAACTTTGTTTAATGCCCATCATATTGTTGTTTTGGTTCCCCCGGGAACTTGCAAGGAAGGGAATATGTGTCTTCTGCTTTATTTCCTATAGTACATCTAATTTGAAGTGGGGATGGAAATAAAATGCTTGTGTCTCCACAGACTAACTTAGCCAAGGGGGAGGGAATGCATAAGTAACATGCGTGTCCTATTTTGTTTCTTCCCCGAAACTTTCAGAATGCTTTCATACACTCTTTGGAAGAACAGGGATTGTCTAACACAACAAATATCATTTGGTATTTTAGAGACTGATATCTGAAATGGCCTTTTCTGTCTGTGTAATCATACCAACTTCAACAGCTGGTGTTTATTTTTCAGTAGGGAAAATGGAGGGACCGATTCTGACTTTTTCCTTTTAAGGATGAATTTTTATTTTTTCCACTGGAAACATTGGAGCAGTAGGAGGGAAAAGCTAGTGAAATATTTTGTCTATTGGAACATACTTTTATGTATGTATGAATGAATTATTTCACTTAAGAGTGAAATACTTGTTAAGACAAGATTTCTCTTGCTCAAAATGCTAGGAATGATGTAGTTTGAAGATTTACATATAGGACAGTCTATAGATTTCAAGAACAACAACAATTGCTGTTCCATGGTACAACACTATATTCTATACATACAAAACTAATATCCAAGATACATTTCTGTACCTAATGGGGATTGCTGGTTTGCGCTGATCTTCAGTTTTCTGAAGTCAAATAAGGTAAAAATGAAGGATAAGGCCCAGAAACTAAGGTAATATTTGAGAAACTGAATCTAATAAAAGTCTTTTATTACTAGTATTTTTCAAAGATACCGGTAGGCTTCTTGTTTAAGTTGGACTAACTATGCCCACAATCCTGTGAATTCTGCATTGGTATGAGACAGCTTTGAGTTTTCAAAGAGTGATTTTGTATTTTCAAAATAGCGAGAAATACATTTTATAGCCTTTGCTTTATAACCTTTCCTGAACAAGCCCAGGGCCATTAGGTTGTAACCAGGTTAGCTTAGTCTGACAGGCTGCCAGCCTTTTCTTCTGTACCATCTCAAGACAACATGAGAACATTTTGGATATTCAGATGGTTTACCTGAATATGGATTTTAGAATACAGTGGTACCCCGGGATACGAATGCGCCGGGTTACGAATTTTTCGGGATACGAAAAAATCCCATAGGGATTTATTGCTTCGGCTTACGAAGGTTTCTTCGGGTTACGAAAAAACCGCGGCGCTATTTTCCGCCACCGGAGGGCAGCAGAGAGCTATTTTTCCATTAGCGCCTATGGGAATTCGGCTTACGAAGGTATTTCGGGTTACGAAATTAACCGCGGAACGAATTAATTTCGTAACCCGGGGTACCACTGTATAGTGATAGTACCCTATTGAAAAATGCAGTATTTTCAACAATTAAGTTAAACTTTGTGGACAGAATCCTATTGGGGATTTACACATGCATAAACACCATAGTTACACTGCTATGCAGTGAATCCCATTCCTGATCCTCCCAGTCTGTACTTACCAGGAAACAGCTGATGTGGTCATGGGGGGGGGTACTGATCTCAAGGGAGGGTGTTTATGAGAGATATTGTTAGTTAACTGACAGTCCCACCCCTCCCCATGAGCAATCTGCAGTTTGGCAGATTGGATGAGGGGAGGTGGGATGGTCAGATTGGAGATTTTTCATGGTCCAGCTAGGGACTATGGAGGGATCATTAATATGAAACAGCTACAAATGTGTAACTCTAGGCTATGCTTTCATTGCTGCCCAACAGGATTCCAGTTTATAAACAATCATGCTGCCAGACTAGTCCAAAAGTCTGTAAGTGGCTCTTTCTGTCCAGTCAATTCATCTTCTTTTGCTTGAAAAAATGGTTATTTCCATTTTGTTTTTTTCTTACTTCTGAGATGGCAGAAACTAAGATGCATGTGCTTAGGAGGCATAGACTACAGCAAGGTGTAGTTCTCTTTGCAGCAAAAGTTGTATTTGTAATTTTGATCCAACAAGCCTGAGGTGGTATGTGTTTTTTTTTTAAATCATGAATGTGCCAAAGACTAGTGTTCTGTATAACATATGAATGAAGTTAATGCAGTAAAATAAGGGTTGCGTACTTGACACTGCATGGTTCCTAACTCTAGTACATGCGGGCAGCGTAACAATGGCAGTGCCCTATGTACATGGGCGCCTCCATGTTACATAAGTGCCGTGCTTATGTAATGAGTGCACCAGTGGCGCACTTGTTATGCCACCCCTGCGGCTCAAAAAGAATCTGGTTTTTCCAGGTTCTTTTTCCTCTGAAAGGAAGCCGCATGGTTTGGTGGCTGTGGCTTCCCTCCGGAGGAAATTAGGCCGCTGGCAGGCCACCCTTTTTGGCCAGTCTGTCCCTCACCACTGATCCCTTACAAGGCTGAACTCATGTCTGAAGTGTCCCTGCACTGGGAAGGGGAGGGGAAGGGAAGTTTGATTTAAATGAAGAAATAACTTAAAAATCCCATTGCTATTACTTCATATATTTCATCAACTTGGGTGAAAATTTGTCCACCAACCCACACTAATTTTACAACTAGAGTTTTATTGATACAGTTTTCCTCACAGCCATGACTTCCATCAATTTTCACACCCTGCCTTAGATATTTTCATTTTTGACAATCCTCATCCTTAGATGTATAATCCTCAGACACATGTTTTGACCTATGATTTAATACGTATGCACTACAAAGTAGAGCAGTTGTTTTTAATAATGTAGACATAAAATGTCTCTGTTTAGTACACAGGATGCAAATATTTATATTTCATATTTGAGGCACTGATTTCATGTGGAGGTTAACTATGAGTTAATATATTTATTATTTTCTACTCACCTACTTATTTTTAAAGCATTGTACATATTGGTGTTAAATATGTAAACTTAAAAAATGTTATCCATTGGATAAGGTTGCAAATAAGATTGCAGTTGGCCATAGGATTGCCTTAGGATTGCCATAAGTCAGAAAAAATTTTAAGGCACACAGAAACAACAAATGTGCTTGTGAGTACTACATAGCTTAACTGTGGTTTGTTTTGAACAACTGGCATTTGAATAGTTTTCATGAGGAAAAAATTAAAATAAAAGAAGTCCAAGGCTTGAAAAGCAAATTGTCAGATGGCAGAAGCTTACTGGCTCAGGTTTCTACTTATCAGCATTTAACATACAATCTTAGAACCCACAAGACTGCCTTTTAAGGTATGCTCTTTTTAAGATGTAAGTAAAAACAAATTGCCTGGAGGTGCAAGGTAACAAGCACTGCTGGCTACCTGATGAGAAGATGGTAAGCCTACACTGTCTTCTTGGAGATCTCCCCTGTAGCTATCTATATCCATTATTAAGAGAGGGTTTTTTTTAACAAAATGCACACCTGCGTAGAACAAGATTCGACATGAAATTGATTGTAATAGAATTCCCATTGCATGGTTAGTATAACTGAAATAAGGTAGTTTTAAAAGCTCTTTCTTTAATTTTTTTAAAACTAATAAGCATTAGATTGGCAAAATGATTAATTATTCACTGTGATCCAAAATGGCTCCAGCACATCTTTTACTAGTATTCAGACCCATCAAATACCTCAGTACTAAAACTATGGTTCTAGAGGAAAGATCCTTCTTGCAACTCTTTCTGCATGGAGAGATCTCAGTTTTCCAGTGCAGGATTCCAAGTTGCTCTGCTCTCTCTGATGCAAGCTGGATTGTTGGTGCATGCACATATAACTTGCCTAAAGTGTTTGGCATGGTGTTGGCAGTCCCTTTGAACATCCTGTAGGGTAGGAGCACTGACATGAGATAATGCACACCTGTTGCTTCCTAAGCTAAGATTGAGGAGTTGTTGTGCAAGTGTGAATGAAATCTGCATTGTCAGGGTGGCTGTACTGACACATGGTTATGTACAGTACTCAGTATGAATGGAACAGAACCTGTACAGGGTTGGCATCACGTGGGCCACAAGATGCATGCAACCTTTTAAGGCTGTATTTTCAGCCACTCCTATAAACTGCAGTGCCAAAATTCGGTGGCAGGCCCTCATCTTTAAAACAAGCATTTATTGCCAATTTTAAGGCAATATTCTCACTAAAATGTGGGAGCAGCATGGTAGTAGTGATGATATTGCTTGTGAGACACTATTCTTAGAGCACCTGGGAAACATTCATATCCCTGCACTGGGAAAATGTGTCTTGGAATAGATGGATGGATATCCTGTTGAAAAGAATTCAAGCATATTTTGGAAGATATAATCAATGAAAGTGTCAGGAGTCAAGACTGCAACTACATTTATCTGGGAACAGCTTTGTTCAGACAGCATGCACGTGCTTGTACTAGTACTTTTAGCTCATCTCATCTCTGATTCTTCTCTTCAGTGGCTAGTGACTAAATTGTGGAAGGCAAGTTTGGTTTCTTGCTGGAGCAAACAAAGCTACTCATCCTGTTCTTCTTAAGGGTGGGAAAGCTGATTAAGTGATATGCTTACATAGCTGAAACAAAATGGAAAGGTGCAGTTAAAAGAGAGAGAGAGAGATGGTAGCCCAACCTCCCTGCAGGAGAGTCTTCTGCATGTGTTTCTCTGAAGAGCATTATGCAGAGGGAGGCTTACATGATAGGGAAACCTAACCTGCCATTCTGCAGTGTTGGCCAAAAAAGGAGCCTTACAGCACGAGCAGAAGATTGTCACAAAATGCAACTACTGTATAAAACCTTTCTTAGTCACCGGCTTGTCTAAGTGAACGTACATGGCGGTATGTTTCAACTGTGGTGTCCAATACTAGTGGTAATTATTTATTTATTCAACTCATTGGCAGTGAAAAGACTCGTTATTTAGCACGTATTTGATCAGATAATAAGAAATAATGGTCTCAGTCTGATCTACTTTGGTATAAAACCTTAGATAGAGCAATGTATCCTGATCTTGAACTCTTTTGAATTAAAAACTTCCAGAATCCAAGGAAATGTTGGCTGGGAATTCTGAAATTTACAGTCCATAAAAGTAGCCTTTTCCAAACCTGGGACAGGCTGGCATGAGTAGAGGCAACAAAAATGGTAAAGGTCCTAGAAACCAAGTCCTTAAAAAAAAGGTTGAAATAATTATGTGTTTTTAGACAGGAGAAAGTAAGATTAGCAGGTGATGTGGTCGTGATGTTCAAACATTGAAAGGCTGTCACAGAGATTAAAGGAACACATTTGTTTTTCTGTTACTTCAGAAGGAAAGTCTTGAATCAGTGGTTTCAAATTATAGGAAAAACAATTTAAGCTAAACATTGGGAAGAACTTAAATGGCACAAGCTATTTGATAGATAGGAACAAATAGCACTGGAAAGTTGTGGAGCCCCATGTTAGACATTTTAAAGTAGAGGCTGGATAATCTGTCAAGTTCTGTAGCGAATTTACTGCATTACCAGTGAGTTGAACAACATAACCTTTGAGATTGTTTCCATCTCCATCCTACCTGATATGAAACTGTGGGAATTTTGCTATTGATCTAATATTATCAGAAACTCTCATGGCTACAGAATCCTGAACATTTGCAGGCAGTACTAGGGAGTAATTTATGGTGTTAGGAGATCCTTTATTCGAATCCTCTTCATAAGTACTTTTTTCTTTCACCATATGTGTCTGTCACTGAATGCATTTCTTCCCACATAATAGTTTTGGTAGGCAAATTCAAACTTCATAAAGCTTCAAGTACTATTTAGGGATAATGGCTATAGCAGTATGGGAATTCTTTCCATGGAGTCATCCCATGACTTTGTTAGAGCATTTAATTTTTTTCCACTGCATAGCTCCTTACTCCAGATAAATGGGAATAACCTATGGAAAGAAATTGGTTGTTCATTTGAAATGTGCAATAGGCCCTTCAGTACACAGACCCATGCCTCTCCCTCGTATGATTCCCAGTCTTCTTGGTGTCTGGGTTTTAGGCAAAATTATTTTTAATTCAACCCCTCTAAAATTTCCTTCCACATGTTACTATTTTTTTTATGCTATGCAGCAGTCTTGTCTTCCTTTTGTAGGTCTGTATATCTCATAGGTTTCTAGATATCATAGCAGGCTTGATTTACTAGTAAAGCCCACCTTCTCTCCTAGAAGCTGGAGGGCCCAGATTTTGGGTGGGCTGTCCATGGATATGCACATGCTATTGGTTTTCACAGAACACAGTTGTATTGTGCCCCCTTGCCTCACCCATAGCCCTTGGCAATATAAAACTCTTTCTTCCTCATGTACTCTACTCAGCGATAATGGTGTACATTTTGCAAGTATGAAATAATATGTTTACTGTACATTAAAATTAAGTGTATCCTAAAATTTCCATTGTTCTTTTATTTTAAAGCAACCAGCGGATACCAGTCTCCCTCCTGAGGATCTGGACTCATCAGGTGATGATGATGACACTTTTTCTGGCTCTGGTGCAGGTATGTATGCCTAATTTGATATTTACTCAGCAGTGAACAAAACCCCTGTTAACTACTAGAACTGTCTCGTTCCCTCTCTCTTACTCTATGTGTAGAATGCATAGTTAAGAAGATACCAGAAGCTGTACACTCATTCTAGTGGCTTTAAGCTGTTATTTTATTCAGCAGTATCCCATCTGTCTCTCAATAATGGAACCCAAGGCAGCTAACAATATATTTAAAACAATACATATTAAAAGCTATAAAAAGTCATCAACAAAAGTATAAATATAAAAAGTACTTTAAAAGTGGTTAAACAATTTAAAAAGTTAAAACATTAAACAACATTAAAATACTATATTGTTGTGTGCCTTCAGGTCATTTCCGACTTATTGCAACCCTGACCTAAGGCAACACTATCATGGGGTTTCTTGGCAAGGTTTGTTGCCTTTACCTTCCTGTGAGACAGGAGTTTATGATTTGTCCAAGTTCATCCAGTAGGTTTCCATTGCCATGGTCTCCAGGGTCGCAGTCCAGCATTGAAACCACTACTACACCACACAGAAAACACACTTAAAAACAGCACCATACACCATTAGAACTCCACCCCAATTTCTATGCAAAGTACTCTACATGATTTAAACTACATTTATATACTATAATTTCTCTGAGGAGCTAAGATAATGTGCATGGCTCCCTCTCCCCCCTCCCCCCGGCTCTTTTATCCTATGATGTATGTTGGGCTGAGAGGTGGTGACTGCTGGTTACCCTATGTCCTTCATGGCTGAATGCTGAATTCAACCTAGATTTCTTTTTAGTTTTTATCCAGTCCTGTAATCAGCATGCCATATTGATTCTAAGTCATTACAAGAAAAGGGGTTGCTAAAACCAATACTGCAAATTGGGGAATGGTGTGTCCAAGGTCATCTGTTTAGTTTATACCAAAACCATTTTTGGGACCATCCTCTTGCCAGAACTTGGAAAAGTTAATTTCTTGGATCACAACTTCCAGATTTTCTGACGTCTGGAGAATTCTGGAAGATGTAGTCCAAAAAAGTAACTATGCTATGGTCCTAAACGATGGCTAAGACTAAAAGGCAACTTTGTTTGACTTTTTAAAAATAAAATGATTCATAGGGATTTTCTCTGTTTAGAATTTTTTTTAAATAGTGATCAAGAGATGTTGATAGTTTTTAAAACTGTATTAGTCTCTATCCAATGTATGTGCACATATATTCTTGTAATGCTGGGATGAAATGTCATTGCACCCGTAGAGCTTTTGAGTTTTCATGGAATGTCCTTAAGCTACTGCAGCTGTTAGTTGAGCTGTCTTATGCAAGATCCTTTTGCAGGGCTTCCTGAGCGTTTGCTAAAATAAGCCTTGATTTTTAGGTCCTTTGCCAGACCATCCAGTGGTTGCCTGGAATGTTCCACTACAAGAAACCTCAAATGCATCACTGATGTCTACTGACTTGGAAGATAAGCAGCCTGATATTCATAGAACAGATAGCTCTACAGAATACTACACAACAGTACCTGTATCTTCAACAAGCATGGCTGTATTCCCAGTGATTGATATGGTGACAGGCAAGCCAAGAGAAGAGGTTGATGATGATGGCCTGCACTCACTTTCTGAGCAAGTGACAACAAGACCCACAACTGTAACAACAGGCATCACAGTCTCCCACCACATTTCCACAGTCAGATTTACAACCTCTCAAGCTTTTGGCACAGTAAAACCACCAGAGCCAAAGGTCTACCATGATGTCCATCACATACCTAGCCCTGATAAAAATATACCTGCTTCTGATATTATACCTCCTAGTGAGACAACTCCATATACCACTACTACTCCTACAGCATCATCTACTGCCCAGAAGGATATCTCTTCTCTGCCTGAAAGAGAAGTTATACAGTCTGAAGATGGTTCTGGTGATGAGGTAAGAATAAACACACTTTTAACTTGGGCATTAATCTGTACTATAAAGCTAAAATATTTTTAAATGTAGATATTGAATGCTTAGCTGGATGGCATTTGTGAATGAGTTTAGAATAGGCCTGCCTGCATTAGAATTCATAATTGTGAAAATGTGTGTCCACTGAAGCTAAGGAGGAGAAATATAAACAATACTATTGTTCTTGCATACAGGGAGATTTTGTGTTTCCACGAAATGATGAAAGCTCAGTAATGGAAGTAGAATCTGCAGTAAATAATAGAGGAATGGATATACCACCAAAGGATGAGAAATCTGAAGGCGCTCCACAAGGAATATTAGACAGGAAAGAAGTTCTAGGAGGTAAGTAAAAGGAGCTTTTATATTTTCCCACACAGAGTGGTGGTGCACTTTCCATGTATCATTGAACTGCCAGAATTGTTTTGGTTTGGTTTGCATAATGTAGGCCCGGTACAGACGGCCTTGTGGCACGTCTTGATGATGTGCTAGGGTTGCCTCGGGGCGTTGATTACAGATGCCCCCACAACCCTAGCACATCTTCCATACGTCAAAATGGCGGTGTCCTGTACAAATGGGTGCCGCCATTTTGACGCTATGGATGCCTAGCGAATGCACGTCGCAGCACCATAATGACGTTGCGAGTGCACCATTGGTGCACTGGAATCATTATGGCACCGCAAAAAGAACCCGCTTTTTGCAGGTTCTTTTTGCTCTTTGAGGAAGCCATGTGGTTTGTCCGCTGCGGCTTCATCATGGAGCAAACCTGGGCACTGACAGACCACCCTTTTGGGGCAGTCTGTTCTGGGCCATAGATTACTATATTACAATAAATTTACAGAATAGACTTGAGAGACTCTTGCTACACAGTAACTACTGACACCACATTAAAAATAAGGATGCCTAGAACAAGTAGATATCCTGAGCTTGGATTCTAAGCCCCAAAACAAATAACCAGCAGCTTTATGCTTCTGTCACAGTAGTTCGATGAAAGACTTGAACAAAAGGCCAGCATGGGTTTTGTGGTTAGCCTTCTTCTTTGTAAGGCATATGAGAGGGGTATCATTTGTGGCATTGGCAGGAATGATGGACCCAGAGTATAGCTTCTTACTGCCAGACATTGATATGGGTCAGTAGGGTCCCTGTTATACCACTTGGTTAAATTGCATGCCAAAAGTCATTGGAAATTTACGTAGAGCAGGGCTTTGTGCCCCTCATCTTTCTCCTGCAGGATTCCCATTGGGTTGTAGAAATTCCTAGGCAAGCCCAGTTACCTGAAGGCTAATAAGAGAATCCTACTAATCTTAGACAAATAATCAGAAATAATATTGGTGGTTGTCTTGTACATTACTTGACCTTCCCATGATAAGTGGTCTCTCCCTGCTGATGTTAAATGTGGGTAGTAATCAGAGAGTGAAGAGATTCTCTTCCTACAAACTCAATCTCCCAGGAAGTTCTCAGTTTGCTCTGTTCTTCCTCCTACTCCTACATGGGGGAAGAAAGAGAAAGAGCTAAGTCGGGTGTTCCAGCTGATGGACTGGGTAGAGAGGCTCCACTTGGCATATTAACTGAGGACCTGATGCTCTCGGGTATGGTGACACGTATGTCAACAAGAGGATAGTCACGCCTTCTGATTTTATCAGGCCTTTGGAGGGCTATGACCTGCACAGATTCTGCTTCCCCATTTAGGCTCCCCTTGATCAGAAGCTTAAATGTGTGCATTTAACTGGCCTCAACTGTGGGAAGAATTGAATGTGAGAATGACTGATTCTTAAGAGTTGAAGGAAAAATTTACTCTGAATGGTTATTTCTTCTAATGTTCAGTGCTTCTTCTAAGCCAAGGGTGGGATAACTGCCCTTCTAGATATTGTTGGCCTCCGGCTTCCATGAGAACCGTCCAGCATGGTCAGTGGTCACAGATAGTTGAACAGCTAAAGGGCCAGATGATCCCAGCCCCTGATCTATGTAGTAGGCTTCATCCACATAAACAGCTTCCTTGGCAGCACCCCTCTAATATTTGGTGAAGCAGTTGTCTCATTGTAGGAGGGAAAGAATGCCTTGTTAAGTTTAATATTTTCATAATAGAAATAACAAGATAATAATTTCCTTTTCCACAGGGGTCATTGCTGGTGGACTAGTAGGCTTGCTGTTTGCTGGGTTCCTAGTTGGATTCATGCTTTACAGAATGAAGAAAAAAGATGAAGGAAGCTATTCACTGGATGAGCCAAAACAGTCAAATGGAGGCTATCAAAAACCACATAAACAAGAAGAATTCTATGCATGAGCAAGCTGAACTTAGATACTTTTCTCCTGTCTCTGGACATCATGAGTTCTTGCTGCATTTTAAAGGGGGGAAAAAAACTAAAAGCCATACGACTGACTTTAAGCCTTGTGCCTCCTTGCCATTGGGAACTACTACTATTTTTTCCAAAGTCAGTCTGGATTAATAAAACCCTTACCTGCCTTCTTGCACAAAGATTACCTGTAAAATGGGACACTGGTCTTGAATAAGGACTCCTGGGGGGAAGATAAGGAACTGATTGTATATAGTCTTGATGTCTTACAAAAGAGCCAAGAAATTAGCAAAGTATAATGTGTATGTATATTAAAGACAATTCCCCCCACCAAACATTTACTTAGCCACAAGTTGTGCTTTAAAAATGTTATTTTTTAAATAAGGCTGTTAACTTGGCTTTCAATAGTTGTTCTTCTCCCTTTGAATGATAACACTAAGTCCCTGCATTGCAGCTGAACATGAGAATGGTGTGAGAAGGAAGGGCCTCCCCAAAAGCTATAAAAGATCTGTTCAAAAGGGTTGGATGACTCAAACCATGCCCATGGCTTGACTAGGCAAGGTTCCCCTAGAATTCAGTGGGAGAAGTCTTAAACAACATTGCTTCAAAACCAGAAGCACTATGGAGATGACACGTGGGAAGGTGGGTTTTGAGATATGCATACTTCTCCAGTTCTTCTAGTCTTTCTGACTATGGTGTTATCCCTGTTCACTGTGTTGTTGTTGTCCACCAAGTAGTCCTGGGGCCACCTCTTGTTATCTACCTCTTCTGCATTGTGCTCCTGACAGTGGCTACTTCACTGGATTCTCAAAACCCTCCCTCTTTTTTTACCACACGGTGCTTATACTGCTGGGTGTGGCATATGCTTGATACAGGACACAGCATGCTTAAGGGGTAATGAGGGCTCCTGTTGCTGCCAAGTCCCAGGGACTAGAATCCTGTTAGACTGGGGTTTGTAGGAGGAATTCAGGGAGCATCTGCTCAGCATGCAGCGCCTGCGGGGGCAGGGATGAGCATCTGTTATGTACATGGCTGGCTTTTATCTCAGTCCAATGTGTGTTCGAGCATTAACAGAGTTTGAAGATCAAATGTCTTCAGAAGCTATTCTGTGTAGAAGAGGGAGTTAATGATGAATTGTGTGCCTTCCATCTCTTTTGTGAGACCAAAACGTAAGGTGGGGGTCTTGTCGGGTTGTATATCAGTGGGACCAAATTAATGAATGTCAGCACTTCCAAAGCAGTATTTAAGTGTGTTTTTAAGTACACTGTGTGTGGAGGGGAGGAGCAGGAGGAGCAGCAATTGTGGAAAAACAGGAAGCTGATGTAGAATAATAAGTGCAGATGTATGATTTCTGTAATGTACAGGATGACATGGATGTTAAATGTACTAAACAAGTGTACTGTAAAGGTTTTGTTTAGGTTTTTTTGTTTTTAGAATAACACACATACCCACCTTTTAGGCTTTACTTTATTTGACCACTTACACTTGTTGGCTTTCAAAATGCCTTCTGTTTCTAAAAGTGTGGGGTGAGTTGACACTGGTGCACTATAAGTAAACAGTACAGTCAGAGACTTCTCTGGGGAGGGAAATACATCTTTCAGGTAGAGCATAAATGTGAGTTGCCAATCATGCATTTGCTGCCTTCCATATCTCTCTGCTGAGAAAGCTCTTTATCATTACATTGATGGGTTTAAATACTTCTTCGGCATGTGAAACTTTTCTGTCATCTCCTGGCCTACATTTAGTACAAAGCAACTATACATAACTGCCTTTTTACAATGAGGTTTTAAGTGGTGGTGTGTCCTTTTTATGTATTAAAAGATAGTCATTGACCTCAGATGTAGGAAACACTTCTATTTGGCAAGACTAAAGATAAAATTGTTTGTTTTAATGCTCAAGCTGAAACTGGAATCGTGTAACTGTAAATGGTAAGAACGTACTGCTAGTTTCCAAATGTAAGTTGGGTTTTTTGTTTTTTTTGTATTTCACAACCATGCACTTGCAATAAAAAGGCAGACTGCCAAAATAAATTGTCTCATGTTGTTACCTGAACCACCTTTTTCACTATATGTATATTTTTAATTTCAACCCCTTTGAAAAATGTTGTCTTGTAACAGTCTACAAGTACCAGGTTACAAATTTGTGTCTTTAACAGTGAGCCTTGCTTTGTTAATTTTGTTGTATTTGATTTTTATAGATGGTCCTTTAATAGCACTTGGCTTATCTTCCTGGGCATCTGAACCCTCCCCTGCTCATGTGTGTGTGTGAGATGATCCTGAAATAAGCAATTACCTATGGAAAAATGATTCCCCAATGATCCCTGCTCTGTGTTAGGTGCTGGCTAGGACTTTAGCAATAGCTGCACATGCTGCATTATGGTGGCATTCAAAATTTAGGCCAAAAGTCATAAAGGAATTCCAACCAAAGTGACTGAGGAGCTGGAACAGATAAGAAGAAGTGGTATTAACTGGAACTGTTTTAGTTTAGAAAAATCAAAGGTGTGTTAAAATGGCGTGGTGCGGACAGGGGAGAATACAGAGAAGTCCCCCTCCTTTCAAAATACAAGTCATCCAGCGAATCTAAGCAGTGAGAGATTATGGTCAGACAGAAGAACTTCATAAGGCATATAGGTAAGCTATGATGTCTGATGATCCTTAGCTTTAATGGTTTTAAAAGAAGATTAGAAAAATCTATGGAATGTATGGTTATCGGTGGCTACAGGTTACAGCAGATACATACAATCTCCACTGTACAAGACAGTATGTTTCTGCTTACCATGTGTTTGGCACAGAAGGATATGATGGATGCTGTTGCATTCACCTCCTGTTAGTTTCTGAGCAGTATCTGATTGACCATTGTGGAAACAGAATGCTAGACTGGATGGCCTCTTGGTCTTTACCATGGCTTTTATGCAAGGGCAGTCTATTTCGACAAGATGACATGAGTTTCTTTTGCAAGATGGGTGACAGGAACTGAAACACATGGAGCACAGTCTGAGATGCATTTTACTTTATTTTTTTATATTTTACTTATTTTATTTATATGCCTCCTTTCTCTCAAATTGGACCTAAGGTGGCTCACAAAAGAGACTTCAAAAACAATACAACTTTAAAAACAGAATTTAAAACATCATATTAATAAAATCAGGGTGTTTTTTTTTTTAAAGGATAGACTTTAAAGAAAGACCCGCTGATTCGGCCTGTAGAATCTGAACAGGAAATGTGCCTGAAGTCAAAAGCAAGCCATAATTGTACATTTTTAAAATTCATGAACAGCATTCACAGGATAAAAGCTTTCTTTCTTTCTCTTTCAAAATCCCATTTAGAAATGCTCTGCACAGAATCTTGGGAAATGAGAGAATATAGCAGCATAGTACATAGGGAGTAGTTTCCACAGGAGCAACACTGGATCCCTAGTTTGAGGAAATAGGTGTAGTGAGAGTAAATGGTTGCTCCATGTAGTGCTTCATGTAAGTGAAACCTTGGCCTAAATTCAGTTGCCCATAGCATTGCAATAGACCCATTGAATCAATTTCAAATGGTAAGTCAACATTTAAGTGGACAGCTTTGATTCCATGTACGTCTTCTCTATTTGGGACTGTAAACTGGATTTAGGTCTTAGAGTGCTCATGGGGTTTACAGTGGCTTCCAACAATATTAAAACATCAAAGGCTATTGAACAGCAAAACAGAACATGCATATACAGCCCTTGCAAGTTAATACAGTTGAATGTTGTGTGCCTTCAAGTCGTTTCCAGCTTAGGGTGATCCTAACATGAACATAAAGGGTTTTCTTGTGAAGATTTGTTCAAAGGCAGTTTGCCATTACCATACTCTGAGACTTAAGAGAGTGGTTTGCCCAAGGTAACCCAATGGGTTTCCATGGCTGAGCAATTTGAACCCTGGTTTCCAAAGTCCTAGTCCACGCTCAAACCACTACATTATGCTGGCTTTCAAGTTGGAAATGACTCAAAGGCATACAACAACAACAGCTTCAGTGGAACATATTTTGCTCTACCACATGGTAAGCAAGGTAATAACGTAGGTTTTAGACATGAGTTTATGAGTATGTGGACTTAGAAAGTATTTTTATGGAGAAAACAACTTGTACTTCTCACTTGGAAAAATTTGCGCTATGAATTATCAAAGCTTCAGTTTCCTGTTTTGGGATGGGAGGAGGGCTGTGATATGTAGCAAACAAAATTCTTTTTAGAGCAAGACTAGCTGGGTTGCATTCCTTAGTGGAAGTTGCCTGGGTGCCCCCTTCTAGTCTGGAATGATTTGTGGTGTGGGTTACTCGTGCTTCCAGATGGAACTTTTATCATGCAGTTGCAATGGTTGGTTCACAGATTTTGGGGAGGGGAAGATTAGTGGTGGTTCAGATAGTCATTTGCCAATGTTGCTCTGTTGTCCCATGGCTGCTGATTTCCACAGACAAATCTGTTGTGGAACAAAAGATGAAACAGTTGCACAGTCTCTCTTGAGCCTTTTCATACTATACAGGTTGAGTATCCTTTATCCAAAATGCTTGGGACCACAAGTGTTTGGGATCCGGATTTTGGAATACCTGAACTTCCAGTTAAAATGGAATCATAGTACTACACATGTGGGAGGTAAAAGGGAGCTAGGAGGCATCAATCTAGAGGCACTCGATAATTTGGGATATAACCGTCTTACTCCATATAAATTCATTGCAACATTTTTTAAAATGAGCCTCCTAAATGCATGTTTCTTTTTCCTTGTGATGGAGTTAGTATGGTTTAAGGCTTTACAGGAATGCTAGCTATGAAGTGAATCTCAAAGGTATTTTATGTAGAACTGGTCAACACAGACTGATCTCAAGTAGTGGTATCAAAACAGAGGAATGTATCTTGAAAACATTTGTCTGGTGGAAGTTACCCTAAATAACTTCTTAACTGCAATACAATAATTCCACAATAATGCTATACCACAAAGCTGCATGCCTGCATTTACAAATGCATTTATACAGGAGCACTGACTTTAGAAGCATTGTGTGTCTGAAGCCTTTCTTTAACCATGATGCCTTTAAAGAAGGGTGAGAATCATACCCCCTCCCAAGAACTTGGGACTGCAGATGAGGTATGCTGAGAGCTGCAGTCCAACATTTGGAGGTCTACATGATTCTAACCCCTGCACACATCATCCGGGTGTGCTTCGTTGTATGAACTGCCCCAACTTCATCTTTGCATATCCTTGGTTGAGGGCTCAAATGGGCTTTTCTTGGTTAGTCAAACAGGTATGTGGGATACATGGTGGTGGTCTAAGCCCAGGCATTTTATCCTACCAACTTACCATTTATTCCAGGTGCACATACTTGTGCAAATATTGGAATTATTGCTTCATATGTAATTCATGGGTGGTACTGGTCTGTCCTCAGACAAAAGAAAAGGAAACATGGGTGTTTTCATTATGTTTTATGCCTCTTTTGTATGAAGGAGGCAGTTTCTTTCCTCCTCCTGTTCCAGATCTGTATTTGTATGTATTTTGTTGCTAACTGCCTTCAAGTTGACCTTACAGCAACCCTATGAGTGAGAGACTTCCAAGACACCCTGCTCTGGTCTTGGAAGATCAGAGGCATGCCTTCCTTTATTGAGTCTTGTTGTTATTTGTTGCTGCTGTTGTTGTTATGTGCCTTCAAGTCATTTCTGACTAAGGTGAACCTATCATGGGGTTCTCTTGGCAAGATTCGTTCAGATGTTTGCTGTTGCCTTCCATTGAAGCCGAGAGCATGGGATGTGCCCAAGGTCACCCAATTTTATCCACCTGTAAGCAATCTTCATCATTTCTACTTTTCTTAAAAGACTATCATCTTTTCTAATTAATCAGGTCTCACAATATGTCTAATGTAGGCTAGCCTCAGTTTGAACATTTTGGCTTCCAGTGTGAGTTCAGGCTTGTTTTGATCTCAGACACATTCATTTGTCTCTTTGTCAGTCCATGTAGCTGCAGAACTCTCTTCCAGTACCAAATTCTGAATGAGCTACTTCTCTTCCTGTTACCTTTCTTCACTGTTTAGGTTTTACAACCAGACTAGAAATAGAGTGCTATGAATGATTTTGAAATTGATATTTGAATTTATGCATGTGCTGTACATGAAAAATCCTGTGATGTTCTCTGGAGGTCTGCATGTATAAACCACGCATGGTAAGAAAGTGAGGGAAGGGAGTATTGACCCAAGCTGATGCTGTATTTCATATATCAATGAATAAATGGTCCTGTTTTGGGGTGGTCCCCTTGCTATGTTGAAGAGCTTGAATTTGCTGTTGTGATTTGAAAGACTGTCAGCTTGAGAAGTGAATTGGCTTTATTACTACCATTAATATTTGATGTCCCTTGCCTTCCCCTTGCTCGGCTGCCATGTTTTTGCCATAAAGTAACCATAGTCAGACATAGATGGTTCATAGTAAAATGCGCACAGCTAAAGCTCATAAAAAATAATTGGAAAGCATAAATTTTACATATTCAGAAGTTGCTACTCTTACCTATATTCCTCTTCCCCCCTCCCCAACATGCTAACAGAGTTGCAAAGTTTCTTAAGGAGTGGTTATGTGGTTACTCCACCGTAAGCATTAGTCACACATTAACCACAGCTGTAAAAACATGTCTATGGGAAAACTGCACCCAAGCTGTAATGCTGAAGCTCATTACCTTAAGAAGCAGCTTTCTGGAGCTCTCTCAAAAAATAAAATAAAATTGTGCAACCTTTTTCTGCTGTGGCCTGTTTGCTGTGGTAAGTGTTCCCCAGCCCAAAATCTTTTCCCAGCCTGAATTGTGTCTCAACATTGGTAAGGCCTTAATTAAGGCCATACCTTTGTGTGATGAATAACCAAAATCTCAAATCACCACCATTGTACAAGACCAGTTATGTGGAGATGATTGCTATTCATTTTGGGATGAAATGATGGCAACTATAAAGAACAGCCTTCAGAAGAACAGGGATTTAAAGTGTTTGGAGCAAAATTCAGAAGACTGTAGCACCTTAAAGGTATATTTGGTTATAATATGAGCAAATTTGGAGAACTGGCTGGCCCTATCAGAGACAACCTTTAAGATACACAGAGTTGAGCTGAGAACATATCTGCTAACATGCATATGTAAACATTTGGAAATTTGATGAAAACTTCTAAAACTTCAACTGTGGGCAAACCTATAAAGGAAACGGGATGGAATATAATGGGAATCTATTTCTTCTAGGAGGGTTCAACTATGAAGCAAATGATTTAGACACAAAACTATGCTTTTGAAAGGAGCCCCCTATTAACACTGGATTGTCATTGTTGGTGGAACTGCTCTCTCTGTCATCATCATCAGTAAAACAAGTGTAAACCTTCAATAAAAGCTGACAAAATAAATAAATGTCTTGTGCTGTTCATCATCTACTCTCTTGACATACAAGCAGGTTACAGATGTCTGCATTTTAACTCATAGCTTGGCCTACTATTCCATCAGTTTTCAGCTTGTCAAATGTGTCCCCTCTGCACCAAAGCAAAAGAAGAGTCTTGATAAACAGCTCCTTGGGAACAATCCAGCTCACCTGTCAACAATGGAAGCAGCTGCATCTCTGGTGTAGAAAGGGTGAGTCAGCTTCCTAAGCAAGCAGGAGGAAACAGGTGACAAATTAAACATGTACTTAAAAAAAACCTCGGAACCCCATACAAGAAATCACCTTTATGGCTTTACACTACATCACTGATTTATGGCTTTACACCACATCACTGATATAACTATGACTTTTTTTTGGTGGTGGTGGTGCCTCCCTTGTTACTGCTGACAAGCAAATGATCCACTTTTTGCAATCACAAACAACTAAATCATCCTTCCAGCAGCTCATAGGTAGGGCGATGTCAAGGTGACATCCTACATTTCAGTCTTCTGCCTAAATGTCTTCCATTTTGAACATGTTTGACACCCCGCTGCAGGTCATTTTTTAACACCCCTGCCCCAACAAAAGAGACTGTCCACCTCTTCAGGGCTCCTCTGGCAAACTGGCTGTAAAATGTGTTCGGTGCTTCAGCAGGCAAAAGTGGCTTGCACTGAGAACAGGTTCATGGGGTGACAGGTGGGGAGGAACATGTACACAGAAGGGGCAGTATCAATAGAAGAGGCAGCCAGGATCACAATTTTCTCTATTTCAGGAGCTCAAGTGAGGAGAAGGAGAGGAAGAAGGAGCCTGGGAAGATCACAAGGTACAGGAGGTGCAAAAACCAGGGATGGTGAAGGGTGATATTAATGACGTTTATCAGAAAAATATGGGTAAATACATGATAAAATACAGTATATGTAATTCAGCTGAATATAAACCATATGAAATGAATTAATATTTATATTACATTATATTAATCATATTAATATATTATCCAGTGACCTTGTTGATTTGTAAATTTCATCAGCACCAGCCATCATAGGAAATGGAGAGGGGTGTTAGTTCACTATTTGCTGCTTCTGCATTAGTTAAAATGGAAACCTTTGCCTAGGAAAATTGAAGACAGTGTGCTGCAACATGTGAATGCACTGCAACATCTCACAAAAGCTGTAGCCAGGATTGCAAGGAAAGTTGTAGCAGCTTTCTAGAAGGGCTAATAATAGCTTGTGTCAACTCATTAAAAATGGAAAGGAGATTTATAAAGGCCATCAAGGTGAGGCTCAGATTGTTGTTGTTGTGTGCCTTCAAATCATGTCCATCTTGTGGTGACCCAAAGGCACTTATAATTTATCACAGAGTGTTGTCATTCATTTAAAGAAGTAATAAATTGTATTTTAATTAGTGGGAACATGGCCCACACTAGAAGAAAGCTGGAGCTGTAGGACAGCCATACTTTCAGGACAAGACTAGAACATCACAGTGTGCATCACGTTTTGTTTTAACATATATGGGTGGGAGACCTCTGGCCCTCCTGATATTTTGGTCTACCCATGTTCAATGGTGAAGGAGTACAGTGGTTTGTCATTGCCTTTGCCTGTCCTCTAGGAGTGGGGTTCTCCAGACATCCATGGCTGAGTGGAGAATCAAACCCTGATGTCACAGATCTCTAGTCCAACATTCAAACCACTATGCCATGTTAATGTGTGTGTGTGTGTGTGTGTGTGTGTGTGTGTGTTGTGTGCTTTCAAGTCATTTCCAACTTATGGCAACCCTATGGTGAACCTGTCACAGAGGTTTCTTGGCAAGATTTATTCAGAGGAGGTTTTCAATGGCTTTCCGTTCAGGCAGGGAGAGTATTGCCCAGTGAGTTTCATGGATGAGCTGGGAATTAAACCCTGGTCTCTAGAATCATAGTTGAACACTCAGATCACTACACCATGCTGGCTCTCCCACACCATGTGAATACATGGCAAAAATAACAGGTTGCTTTTATTTTTGTTTTGTAAAACACTGCTTTTCTGGAAAACTTCAAGGAGTTCCTTCAATAAATTCTGCTTGAATTGTGTTCTTGTCTTGGAAAACAAATCATGTGAGCATGACTAGAACCCAAATGACTAAATGCAGAGAAAGAAAACCAACAGAAATTAAAGTAAAATTAAAACAATCTGTTTTGTCCTGGGGCTAATCTACACGTTCAAAATACTCTTCATTCCAGTTGAATAAAATGTGATCTGTCCACATGCGATTCTCCTTAAATGTCCCCAAAAAACTCCTCAGTGGGAAAAAGCTTCATTGTTTTTACCAGAGTATCCATTGAAATTTGCAAAAATGTGCATTATGTCACATGTGGCTGTCCATCTGCTTTGCGTATATTCAGATGGCTGCATATTTTCAGCAGAAGGAGGGTGAATAGATGTGATGTGAATTTGCACAGGAAAGTGAATGCAATTAACCATCAATGCAAATATGTGAAAAATTTGTACCAGTTTGCATAATACACTTACATGTAGACTAGCCCCTTGAGTTCTGAAGGAAAAGATAAAGGATGTAGAAATGGACTTCCCCAAAAGAATGCTTTTTTTGCTACCTAAGGAACTTTTGCCAATGTTACTCAAGATTCTTCTGACACCAACAACAGCAAAATATTTTTGTACAATTTGCTGTAAGTCTTCTGCTTAAAAAAGAGGCCTATTTCTGCAGTAGCACCTATAGTGTTCCCACCAGATTCAAAAAAATCCAGGAACCCTCCCCTCAAATACAATACAAAACAAAACAAAACAAAACAAACAAACAAAAAACACAGGAGACCTAGCAATGCTCTCAGATGAAAAGCCAATGCAACCAATATTACCAGTGTTTAACAGGTTATATCATCCTCATTCTCCTTCCTTCCAAATGCAATAAAGCTGTTGTAGCAAGTATGAATGCCACTGGCAAATTCTCTCTCTCTTTCTCTCTCTTTTTTCCAAAGCTGTGCTGAAAAGGAGATCCAGACAAGGATTTCCAAAAAAAGACAAATGAGCCCTTTCAACAAAGTCTCATGAAAAGCAGAAACTGGTGTTTAGGATCTGAGAGACTCTTGAGAGAACAACTAAAGGGAAAGATATGTTGGTTGTATGTGTGCTTGTATGCACGCACACTTGTGCGCACACACACTCTTGCATGTTCTTCAGTTTTTCCTTTCCTGAAACTGCTTATTAACATTCAGTCTCTGTTTGTCATAAACAGGCAGGCACTTGCCTTTAATCTACCAGTATTTTTTTCTTCTTCTTCTTCTTTGATACTCCTTTCAAAAGGAAGGAGTAGCATGCCTCAGCTGGATCAGTCCATGAAAAGAGGGCTTTGTTTCACTTGTCAAGATGTATATTAGCAAGTTGTTGGGTGTTTATTTTTTTTGGACCAGGAAATCAACAGCACATCCAACTCCTTTCTAGGGTAGAACTGAGGCCAGAAAAGCCAATGTGTGCATTGTCTCTCTTTCCTTTAAAAACCATACAGCCAGACCTCTCTGTTCTCACCAGTTTGCTTGCTTTTTATTTTTCCTTTTGTGAAGCAAATCCGGTGCATGGAAATCTGTTGATCACAGATGCATGCCTCACTACAAGGGTGTGGAGTCTGGGGCTGTATCTCTTTCACTCTTTATGCAGTTATCAGTCTCTCATCTCAAGTAAGTGCAGGTGATGAATCCAGGGTGGCAACGGATGTTTGAGGGCAACGGATGATCTCATGTCAAAAGACAGAATTCATTGTTGATGTCGGCTGTGCTGTGGATACATACATTGCAATCAGCAGGGCCAAGGTGTTCAGTTTGTAAGATGGGGGCATGCCCAGGTGGATCTTGTTTCTCAGGACTCAGGTATCATAACAGTCAAAGCTCATCTGAACTACAACTTCTGAAGAGGGTACTTCAGGCCATGCTAGCCGCCAATGAATGGGGACAGAAACTGATAGGTATAGAAGATGGCATTCATTGGTAATGTATGAAATTGGTGAGCTTTCCTTCCAAAATATGCACTGAGCATCTTCCTTTTGTTATCCTATGTTACAACTAACTAGCAACTAACTACTCCAACATCAGTGAATTCATGAAAAGCATTTAAGCCACAGTGATCACTCAACCAAGATAACTTTACAGAAGATTTGAACTATCATTTGTTTGCCTATCTAGTGCTAGTCAATACACAAGTGGTACAAATAGCCTAGGCTGGCTTATCATGGGGAGTGTGCATGGTGCCCTAGGACTCCTTCATTTGTCTTTTTGATAAACCAGGATAAAATGAAAACATTAAGATTTTATTATGTAATGTTAGGAGATAGACTCAAGTCTAAGAAAGTTCATGCTGCCAACTTCTTTCTTTTTCAGTTAGTCTGAAAGGTGCTACAAGATCCATTTGCATGCTGATTTCCAGACTAACATGGCTATGTTTTTGAATTAAGATTGTAGTGTGAATGTGTCCCATTTTTCATAAGAAATATCTTTTTTTTTCTTCATTCACAGCTTGGAAAAGTTACTTTTTGGACCATGATTCCCAGAATCTCCAGCTCTGGTGGAGTCCAATGAGTAACATTTCTAAGTTCTGGGCCCATCTGAACTATACACAATAATTTCACTCCTGGCTGTTTTTTTGAGCCAGCTGTCTGGAATCAAAGGCTGACCTTTTAAGTCCTGAAAGTAGGTTTTCAACTAATCATCCATACTGTCTAAATGGTACTGACTGAGACCCAATGGACTTGCAGTTTCAGCTTCTGATGCAGGGCCCCTTCTCCACCATTGGTTTCATAGAAACATGCTGTTCTAAAGCAACTGGGAACAAAAAGAGAACTCCAATGAAAGGCAAGCCTAGATTCTCAGGATTCCAGACTTGCCTGTTGAGAGAAACACTATTTGCTTCAAGTCTCAAAGCATTTATTATCAAGTAGTCCACCAGCTTTAATGGAAAAACTCAGGAGAAACTACTGGAGGACTTTAAAGCCTCAGGGGGAGTAATTATCTCTGTGAAGCCGATAAGGAAATCTATGGTTATTCAATAAAGCCAAGTCTGCTGCAGAAGAAAGAGATAAAAGAAAATATTAATCAGTAATTCAGAAATGCTCTCAGGTGCCCTGAGGCAAAGGGTTTGTATTTCATTTTCCTAACAGACTTTTTATTGAAGGTTCTCACAGGGAAACACTGACCGCGATTCACAAGATGATGGAAGTCAGGTGAAGCCATTGATTTAATGTCCCTTGTGTATTACCTGGTCATTCTGAGGTAATCTCCTAAATTCTTCCACCTACCACACTTTCTCAGGTTGCCAGGCTATGACTCAGAGTATGCACCTTTACATTAATAATCTATAGGCAGCTACACCTCTCCATCCCCCAACACACAGTCCACCCCAGATTGTGTTGCTGATCCTCAGCTTCCTATATAGCAGATGAGAAAGGAGGATGGCCAGCAAAATCAGGGTTGGGAAGGAAAAGGCCAGGAGGCAGAGCACTAATAATTATTTTCACTCCTTCCTAGAAATTCTCAGGGTAACTTACTTCAATAATCAGTTAGAACTTATCAAGGTTATACATATCTTTTGAGAGAAATCACTGGAGTTGGCACCACTCTCCAAATTACAGTACCATAATTTCTCTATTATATTCAAATTAAAGATTGAAGGTTCAAATCTTCATTTAAACCTAAATGAAGATTTGGACTTTCAGTCTTTAATTTGAATATGGCAGAGAAATTATATACCAGAACACATGTAGGGGTTTAAAGGTAATATGATTATTTAATGACATGAATAGTATGAGCAAATGTCAAGAGAGGTTGCATCATTTGCCCCTGTGTCCTATGCCAAGTATATCATTGGTTAGGCCTTTCCAAGTTCTCCAGTGATTTGTCTCACCAACTGTGCTTGTGATGGTGGTGGGATGGAGAGAAGGGCCTCTCCAGATGATTTCAGAGCTGGGGCCTGTTCATACAGGGAGATACAGGCCTGTTACAGACAGCCAAAATAAAGCTGCTTCGAGTCACAGCGGAAGTATGGTGTTTCAATGATGCATGCGTCCTAAGAGTCCAGAAGCCAGTCCTTAGGGCTGGAGCATGGCTTTGGTGCAACTTCTGGACTCTTCGGACACATGCATCATTGAAACACCATACCTCCACTGTGACTCGAAGCAGCTTTATTTTGGCTGTCTGTAACAGGCCACAGTCTGCCAAATAGTGTGAACCTGAGCCATATAGGATTGTGGCCCCCAACAACTTTATGTAGGCCACATGTCCCCTCTCCACCTGCATTTAGCAGAGTAGGGTGGCTTTTGGTGCCATGAGAGAGCATCAAATGGCCACTAATGTAATGCAATTATTATTATTGGGTTTCTATGGCTACTATAATATCCTGAAGGCACCAGATCCTTTCTGATCTTAAGTGATGGAGGATCAGGCTTGGTTAGAACTTGAATGAGAGATCACTAAAGAATACCAGGTACTGTACATTGCATTTCAGAGAACAGCAATAACAAAATGCCTCTAAGAAAACTCATTGAAAATCATGGGGTCACCATAAGCTGACCGGTGACTTGAATACACACAGAGAGAGCTTCCAAGAGAGAGAGAGGCATTTGTGGTATTTCCTGACTCCACTGCAAGAATAGTTTGACTGACACTGGACAACAAATACCTTTAATTTGGTATATGTGCATGGAGGTGTGCGTGTTGTATCATTTGCCACCACAGCTTCAGCAACATAATATTTTGAGATGTCCTTGCCACCCTCAATTCCCAACCAGCTCCATCATATGTTTTGTATAGGCTGAGGGTCTTTCCAAACAAAGACAGAATCAGACATTTTAAAAAGCAGCTAGAAAAGTAGGAAGACAAAGGACTGTTTATGACAATATTGGGACAGTTAAGATAAAGGTATGCAGTAGCAAATCTCTGGAATGTTTACTCTGGATTAAACTGCATTGGCAAAAGGAAAAAATCTTAGCAAAGGAGGGAGGAGGAACAGGACTTCTTTTATCTTTCTGAGGGACAGGGAGGATCAGGTAAGGAACATTGTCACTCTGCTACTTGGCAGCTTCTTGGCTACTTGGATAAACAGTGTGCCAAACTGCTGGTACCTTTCTTCAAGAATAGCTGTTAATGATACTTGGCTTCCTACTGGTTTTCTGGCTAGCTTGACCCTTGGGACTTTCAGCTGGGTTTGAAATGATATCATTTGCTTCTGGAGATATGCAGCTCACTGGAGCTAGTTGACTACAAGATTCAAAACAAAGATCTAGGGGCACAAGACTTGAAGGAGGTTAATATAATATAGACCAAAGGATATTGAATGAATTCCTGCTTGGCAAGAGAGAAGTAGGAAATGACATGGGATCAGTTCCTGCTTGGCACATATTTCACCTAAAGTTGATTTAGGTGAAATTTCTTTAGTGCAGCTGTCAGTGCAACATCTTAGAAGGAGTGATTGGAAACATTAGATCATTGGCCCTGTTGGCTGAGGGATTTGGGGAGTTGTAGCTGAAGAAAGTAATGTTTTCAAGTTCTTACATTGTTTACAAACATGCTGCATTGTTTACAAACATGTTTTTGTTGTTGTTGTGTGCCTTCAAGTCATTTCCAACTTATGACGACCCTAAAGAGACCCTATCATGGGGTCTTCTTGGCGAGTTTCTTCAGAGAGGGATTGCCATTGCCATACTTTGAGGCTGAGAAAGTGTGACTTGGCCAAGGTCACCCAGTGGGTTTAGATGACTGAACTGGGATTTGAACCCTGATCTCCAGAGTCCGAGTCTTAATGTGAAAATCACTACACCACGCTGTCTCGCAAATGTACTACCATACTGCAGTTCAGACAGTGATTTGGGGTCTCATCATTTATAAAGTGAAGTCAGAAGATGCCAGCCACAGATGCTGGTGAAGCGTCAGGAAGAAACTCTTCAAGAACATGGCCACATAGCCCAAAAAATCCCACAAAAAATTATGAAGTCAGAGTTCTTGCAGCCACAGAAGAATGCCACTCTCAATGTCCCTTCTCTCTCCCTGTACAAATTTGGCAATTTAACAAACACATTTTCTTACCCCTTCTGTCTTTTGTGATTTAATGAAATGCCTTCCTTCTATTTCTTGTTTTGTTTATAGCCATAGCGATCCTCCTAATATTTCTTCCGCAGGCTACATTAGATTTTGTATTAGCCTATAAATTTTCTTTAATAGTTATTCTAGCCAAGTATTTCTGAAATGCTCTGCAATCGGGCACAACAATTGTGTGAGCGGAAACTAAGGTTGTAACAGTCAAGAAAGGGCCAGTCAGAAGTTTGGCTTGAAATCAGTTCATCTCAGTGATTTGTGTGTGTGTGTGTATGTGTGTGTGTTCTGTATGTTTTCTGAATTGTTCTGTTCTGTATTGTTAACTCTACATCAGCCATGGGAGTTGTATGGCCCTCTAAATGCTGTTAAACCACAAACCCTAGCATTCTTTGTCATTGGCTATGTTGACTAGCAGTGCATCTACACTGTAGAAATAATGTAGCTTGACATGACATTAATTGCCATGACTCCATTGTACAGAACCGTGGGATTTGTAATTTTGTGAGGCATCAGTAGAGAAGGCTAAAGACTTTATAAAACTACAAATCCCAGGATTCCTGAGGGTGGAGCTACAGCACTTAAGGTGGTGTCAAACTGCATGATCTCGACAATGTAGATGCACCCCTGGACTGTGGGGAGTTGAAGTTTGGAGGACTGTGTGATTTTCACTGCTACTGTATACAATGTTTGTCGATCTTTCTAATCCAACCTGCTACGTGTACAAGAATTAGGGATGGCCTAGGGTGGGTCTCATTCTTTCCTTTCAGACCATGGGCCGCCACTAATACCCTTTCCTGAAATGTTCTTTTCCTCTGGGCTTTCAGAGAAATGTTTTGCACATTATATAAAACAAAGTGACCAGTGTAATCCTCCTGAACAAGAGCTTATTCTGCCAATGATGAAAGCAAAAACATAGTACAGGTTCACTTGGAATTTATTTTAAAGAGATTGGGTTATGTCTAGATGGTTATGAACAGATTCTTAGCAGTTAATCCCAATGAGAGTAGATTCATTGAATCAATGAAGCTTGTCATCATGCAACAATTGCAGCAATGAGTCTACACTAGGTGTAATTAGAGAGGCAGCTTGTGGTGTAGTGGTTTCAGTGTTGGACTATGACTCTGGAGACTTATGGCGACCCTAAGGTAACTTATCATAGGGTGTTTTTTTGCCAAGATTTGTTCAGAGGGGGTTTCCCATTATCTTCCCCTGAGGCTAAGGGCACGTGACCTGCCCAAGATCATGCAGTTGAGCTGGAAATCGACTCCTGGTCTCCAGAGTTGTACTCCAACACTATGCTACACTATAATAACTCAAGTATTTTATTTGATGCATGTGTGGGAGTGAAAAGGAAAAGTAGACAAAATAATTGCTAGAAGAGACACCATTGGGTGCAACTCATGCTGTAAATGCAGAAAAATCCAATACAGCCATCCTGAAGTCCTCAGAATTAGGTTGTTACCCCTCTATCTGTTATTTCATCCAAAATGTTTCTTTTCTTAAAGAAAATTCCATCCTCTTCTAACAATATTCCCTTTAATTTCCTTCCATCTGTCAGCACTGGCCAGCATCCAAGCCTGACATTTAACTCACAGAAGTGGCTTCTATGAATGCAAGCAAGAAGTGGACAGACCCACCCCACCGCCTTTCTGCAGCTGGCCATGTACCCCTTCCCAAGCTGCAAAACCTGCTCCAGAAAACTGGCCATATCTCCAGAGGAAATTTACAGGCATCTGATAGGTTTATAGCTTGTTGGGGAGAGGGTTCAAAAATCCCAACACTTCCTTGAGCTTTCCATTGGATTGAGGCCCATGGCCGCACAGGATTGTAAATGAAGCTTGCCAATTTCATTGTCCTTGTACAATCCCTGGAAATACTTCCCCTCCCCACGAAACAAAATCTAAGTGGACACGTTGTCTTCTTTCTGAGCTTCTGTTTTTGCTTATGTCCTTTGGAAGCTGATTTTAAAAAACAAGACCATTTAGGACAGGAAAAGAATTGTGCTTGTGATACACTCTACCTCTCCAGGGTTGCAGAAGCACTCAGTGAACCCTTGGAAAAAATAATAATAGCTATATGGGAATGCAAGACAGCATTGCTACACTTCTCTCCCGCCTCCACAGGGGAAAGTGATGTTTACTATCTTCAGCGAGGCATATTCTCTATCTTTATCCCACGAGGACTGAATGTAATGCCTTTTTAATTGACAAGGCTCTTGCAGAAAGGTTAAACAAAGAAAGAGGGAAGTTTCTGAAATATGTTTTGCAAGATATATGAAACAAACCTTTAAGGAATATTTAAAAATCTGCTCATTTGATTCATATTCAGTCCCCGCCGATAAGTAGCACACAGCACATGAGGACCTCTGTTGCAATGATTTCTGATAGTAGTAAACTGTATTGTACTGTACTGTATTATAATTCAGTGATTCACTTCTGTATTCATTGTTAACTGCTCACAAATCCACTTTGACTTATGATGACCGTGTGAATGAGAGCCGTTTAGGTCATCCTGATTCAATCTGTCCACCTGTTACAAAATCTTCCATGTTTCCTGTTTTCTGTCTAACCAAGCCTCATTGTCTTTTCTAGTGAGTCATTTCTTCTCATGATATGTCCAAAGTATGACAGTCTTAGTTTAACTGATTTAGTTTCTAGGGGTTTCCCTTAACTACAATGATACTCCATCTTTCTTCCAGTGTCTCAAAACTGTTCACCTCTCCCTCACTTTGTCTTCACTACAGCCCCTCTGAATCAGAGGCCAGTCTGTAAAAGAGTAACTAAGCCTGGGATACCTAGGAGTTTATCACATGGGAGGAATTTCTCTTACTTTCGAATGAAAAGAAAGTGGGGCCAGAATGCATTCACATGAATTCTCTAGTTCAGCAAATTTATGTGAATGCGAATTGCATTCAAACTGGCTTCCCATTGCCCAAAAATAGTTTGCCATTGCCCAAAATTGCATGTGATCACCTCTCATGCAATAACGTGAAACCCCATGATTGCATTTGGACTGACTTCCCATTGTTTGAAATTGTGTGTGGTAGTCTATCACGCAATAACATTAAACCCCATGATTGCGTTCGGATTGCCATTGGATTATACTTCCAATTTCCCTTGTCTGATAACATCCCTAGTGGCTTTATAGCTCAGGGTTTGAATCTAGAGCCAGTTGATGGTCTTAAGCAGCAGGAATACCAGGCCTGAAATAGAAGAATGGGGCATCCCTTAGTTCTGACTATGAGCCATTTTGAACCCAGATCTCTAGTCAAACACTCTGAGCACTATTTTACATTGACTACAATGTAAACTACAAACCCAATAGTACTATAACAGTGTAGTGTGATGCTGACCGTATGATATCTAAAATAGGGGTGTGCAAAGTACAGACCGTGGGCCAGTGCAGTCCCTCATGGTTATCTCTGCATCTTTGCCTCTCTGGGAAAAATTAATATCAAAATTTAAAAATTCCCATAAGCTGGCAGAAATTTTATGTACAGTTGTTTTAGACTGGGATCCTTTCTTGTGTGTGTGTGTGAGAGAGAGAGAGAGAGGAAGCCTCCTACAGCCTAAATGTTTAGTGAACTCCAGAGATTTGATTTTCACATATTTAGGTGCAAAGGAGCACTTCTGGCTGCTGCAAAGGCCAAATTACCATGACATTTGCAGTCCTGAGCCTTCATATGTGTCTGCATTGTACCTTATGCCATTTATCCATACAACAGACCTGTATGTTTGGCTAATATTGTTCTTACCATGTCACAGACCAAAGGCTGAGTGAAAATAGGGGTTCAACTCAGGTTACCTAATGAATTTGGCAAAAGTTCTCAGTCTGCCAATGATTCTCAAGCTGTCTGATGCAGGGAACCAAGAATGATTTTTATCCAAAGTACCAAGGATTGGCATGAAATTTGTGTCCACTGGATACAATTATTTCTTGGAAGCCAAATACAACAATGACAGCAACAATAACAACAACAACAACAGTTTAGGGGCTGGGGCCAGTACAGGGCTCACCACTAACAGGAGCACTGTTCCAAGCTACAGTGTGACATCTGCTCTATTTATATATGCAACAAGATAAGAGCTGCTGGAGGGAGAGGCTTCTCTATGTAAGCACAAGCTTAGAAATAACCCATTACAGTAATGAGTTGAGTTACATTTTCTCCAAAAATTGTGTCAGTGGGTTTAGATTGCTTTTCTGGAGCAGCACGTAACATTTTATACTCATTAGACATTCTTGGACAAGGAGGAGGACTAGAGGAGTGTTTCCTCTTTCCGTTCCTTGTAAGATGAAGTGGCCGGAGGAGCCTTTGTCTGTTCTTTATCTTCAACAGTGTGCCATTCTAGGCACTATCCCAGGAAGTGTGGCTGGCAGCTGGCCACATAGCTCCTGTCACTTCACTGGACTGGTGGTTATTTTCAGCGTAGAAGTAACAGAGTCCTATGAGACTATATGGCATGGGACTCAGTTTCAAAGCTGAAAAAAAGATGCAAAGTTGAATGCTGAAAAAAAGACCCTACCTCCCAACCCAAAAAACCTTTCTGGCCATGTTAAGGAGAGAGGCAACTTCCCCGCACCCATGCTAATATAATACCAGTTGAGTCTCCCTTATCCAAAATGCTTGAGACCAGATGTATTTTGGATTTCTTTCTTTAAATTATTATTATTATTATTTGTATTTTGCATATAAGTACATAATGAAATAGCTGGGAGATAGAACCCAAGTCTAAGCACAAAATTCAATTATGTTTCATATATACCTTATATCAGCCTGAAAGTAATGTTATACAGTATTTTAAATAATTTTGTGCATAAAACAAATTTTGTGTACATTGAACTGTCAGAAGGCAAAAGTGCTGCTGTCTCAGCCACACATGAAAAACATTTTTGGTTTTTGGAATATTTTGGATTTTGGAATTCCAAACAAGGGGGACTCAGCCTATACACCAGTGATGAGAAATGTAAAGAATTGCTTTTCTTTCCCCTAATGAATAGTAAAGAAAAGATATCATGATAAGTAATAAAATGTGTCATTTATTTTTATTTATTGGATTTATATATCATCCTGCATCTCTGGATGGTGTATGATAAAATCAACTGGACTAATTAACAAAAAATAAAACTAAGTTAAACACTAAATCATATTGACCTATTTAACAAGTTAAAAAGACAGTAATAGCTGCTCTTTCTTGCTCATCTTGTTGTTGTGTGCCTTCAAGTTGTTTCCAACTTGTGGTGACCCAAAAGCAACCCTATTACAGGGTTGTCTTGGCAATATTTGTTCACTGTTAGCACACTCTGCATCCCCAAGCTGTATATTGGGCTCTCCGTATCTTTATATTTTTCATATCTAGAGCCAAGCATGCTTTAATTGGTCATGATGACCTTAGAAACACAGGGAAATTTCACATGGGAAGGGAATATGGACCTGAAGGCATGTGGAGTATCTAGGTAATATGAAGAAACAGGTTAAATGGGTGTGCTGATCACTCCATCCTCTCCCAGACTTTCTGCTTATCATCTGCACAAAGAGACAAAGGAGGTCTCATTGCACCAGGGAAACATCAGTTTTCCTATCTACTCCATGCTGTGTTCCCAGCCAACTTCCCTGTCCATGTACCTTGGACCTAAATCCAATTAGTATTTTGTTAATCGAAAATTACATCCATCAATCATTCCAGAATTCTGTTGTTGGTTCCATATGACCATCAGGTCTTTGTTACACTGCAAGATATCACCAAATATCCCTAGAGGCTAGAAATCAGGTATAAATATCAGTCCCAGCTTTAGCCCCATGAGTATCCTTCACTCACTGTGTCCCCCTCAGACCTTGTCTGACCCACACCCCGCTTTCTGTGGAATCCCTTCTACAGCCCTCAGCCTCCACTATCCAATTTTCAACTCTCTCCTGGCGAGAGTTGTACTTCAATGTTTAAACCATTACACAATGCTGGGTCTCCTTTGCTAATCTTACTAGAGGAATAATGTATGCTGTGTCTATATGAATTACTATTGTATGTGAGAGTCATACTTTTGCCTATTTAAAAATAAATCATTCTTTACTCATTAAACCTAGAGTTCTCTCACAATTAGTACTCGTGTACATAGGTGAAAATAATCCTCAGGATGTCCAACCTCTTGCAAGAGTTCTTTGACCCAAGCAATTGCCCAAACATTTAAAAGAGGCTGACACAACTGAAGGAGACCCCAATTCCCCCTTCTTTTTGGGTAACATCGTTCAGTGGGCTTGCATGGCTGAGCAGGGATTCAAACCCTGGTCTCCAGAGTTGAACTTCAATGCTCAAACCATTACACTATGCTGGGTCTCCCTTGCTAATCTTACTAGGGGAATAATCTTTGGGATTATGTGTTCCTTCCTAAACAATTTGTCTAAAAATTAGTGTTGTGACATAAAAACAGATTATGGATTATTTACACAGGTCTTTGCTACAAATAGGTCCTGATTATTGATATGGTGCTATTCTCTTGCTATAGAAAAGTATTTTGTTTTTGTTTTTTTGCCCCTCTTGATTCCAGACTGTTATTTCTCTTTTCTACTGAATTCTAAGGTATGATGTTCTCCTTTCCCACTTTTCTTTGCCAGGAAATTCTCAGACTTCTTTTAAATTCAATTGTGGTCTACCTGCAACAAAAGATATTTGTGAAATTTATAACCAGCCCTATCTCTTAGGGCATGCAACAACACTTCACAATACAATTAAATAAAATAATAGATCCATCAGAGATTGCAGCCACTGAAATTAAATTGGCCTGTACTTATGCAATGAAATGCTTGTCTGGCCCAGAGAACAGATAATTGTGATAGGCAGGTTGGTTACAATCCTCCTCCATTTAGAACCACAAGTGATCTGGCACTCTGTCTTAATACTGACATAATGTGACCATATACAATTTTGAGAAATACAGTTGCAATGTTGACTGCTCCCCCCACCCTGTCAAGTTGAAGACCAGTTGTAGAAAGAATTTTTTTTTACAACTTTGTTTTTTTTTAATGATAAGATCTGGATTTGACATTTTCACACCAAAAAGAGATCTGATAGTTTTGAGGTCGAAACAAAACAAAGCAAAAAAGGATGCAACTCCCAGAAACCATGGTTGTTGCTGTGGGCCTTCAAGTCATTTCCAATTTATGGTGACCCTATCATGGGGTTTTCTGAGGCTGTAAGTATGTGACTTTCCCAAGGCCCAATGTGTTTTCATGACCAAGTGGGGAGCTGAACCCTGATCTCCACAGCCACAGTTCAATGCTCAAATCACCATGCCACATGGGCTCCAGAAGTCCATCCATGAAAAAGAAGTTCTAGATGAATTATTTCCACAGAGGATTTGACAATATGTGTGTTTTAGAAGGTATTCCTATTTTGCCATTATGTGTGAGTATATATGTATGTATGAGTATATTAGCTTTTCAGGCTGTACAGTTTTGGATGCTCTGATGTGTGTGTGTGTGTTATGTCTAGGAGTTTCTAAAGTATTTTCTGCATAACCTTTGCTCTGCTGTTTAGTACTCAGGAGACAGCTTGTGTAAGCAGTTACTTGTTTAAAGAAAGAAAGGAAGACTTCTGAATCTTATATTTTCCTTAACAAAGAGCTAATTGCTTGAAAAATACGTTCACTTTTATTCAGTTAGATCCACTTCCTACAGAAACCATTACAGTAGTTTGCCTTTTTTATTGTGACACCATTCTTTTCCATGGGACAGTGGAGCGTTCATACAGCACACACACATACATAAGCATGACAAAGCAGCTGGGGTACTACCAGATGAATTTTATGGGGCAGATGCCATTGTCTTCCATCTGTAATTTCCAATCCCCCCTACAACTTCTTTCATCCTTTATGTTGTCATTAGTTGCCATTAAATCGACTTTGATCTGTGGTGATTCCAAGTCATCCTGTTATCAAAAGCTTTTTTATTTATAATGTTTAAGTTTTATTTTATTTATTTTTATTTTTGCTTCATTTTTCTTTTATTATAATGTGTGTGTGTTTGCCTTCAAGTTGTCTGTTGACGTATGGCAACCCCGTGAATTTCATAGGTTTTCTTAGGCAAAGAATACACAGAGGTAATTCTTGATTTGTGTCATTAATTTCAGTGGATTTACTCTAAGCATGATCACGTCTGGATCTAAACACAGTTGTTGTGTGTCTAGATGCCTTCATGTCTTCTGTTGATTTATGGTGATCCCAGGGATTTCATAGGGGTTTCTTAGGTAAGGAATTCTTAGAGGTGGTTTTGCCAGTTCCTTCCTCTCAAATATAGCCTACAACACCTGGTATTCATTGACAGTCTCCCATCCAAGAACTAACCAGAACTGACCCTGCTTAGGTTCCAAAATCTGGTGCCTTCAGACTGGGAGAAAAGCTAAGGAGGATAGTTGTTTACTCTCCCTTAACTGGATACCATTAGAAGCCATCTGTCTGGAAGCACACTTGGTGGGTTATAGACTAGTGCTGTTTCTAATCCAGTAGCATCTTCTTTTCAATCATCCCCCTCATTTATTCATTTCTTTATTTATAAATGTCTGCCTGTCTTCCCTCTTCCCTATAAACTCATAGCTTATAATGTAAATCATTGTGTAGCATACACACACGTGCACACACACACAAAACACCAGTTCCGAAAGCAACATTCATACTATCATGCAGTTAAAATTTTTGAAAAGACTAAAAGCAAGTACATACTTGAAAGTTACAAGTATGGCATACAGAGAATGTGTCCTTTCATGTGGGAATGTGAAATTCCCACTAAATTGTTTTTCTCAAGTACATACTGGGCATGCATTCCAGCCCAGGGTCCTGTGCAAAAGAATGTGCTATATATATCTCTCCTAAACTCCTTATGTTCTCTTGTTCTTGAAAACCAATCTTGATAACCCACTGAGGTAAATGTTAGCAATCAAGTTATGGAAGCTGGCACCTTAGATGTGAAAATGTTTCACTAGATTGTCTCATTTTCATGGGTGGAATCAGATTCAGTTCTACTGGGTCTAAAGAACAGAATAACCACTCCATATTTCTACAAGTAAATCTGTGCATAGGTCAGCATGGTGCAGTGGTTTGAGTGTTGGGCTAGGGTTTGAATCCCCACTCAGCCATGGAAACCCTCTGTGTATTCTGGACATCACACACTCTCAGCTTCAGAAAGGCAATAGAAAACCCCCTCTGAACAACTTTTGCCAAGAAAGCTCTATGATAGGTTCATTTTAGGGTCACCAGAGGTCAGAAAGGACATGAAAGCACAACAACAACTGCACATGTACACAATGGCACTGTAATCCAGTGTTGTTGACACTCTTTCATAGTATTGATCAAAATAAGAAGCATTTAGAATATTCATGTAACAAAAGGAAATCACATCTCATGCACTGTTTTGCCATGATTTTGGTGTTATACAATAAGGATAAGAAATATCCTGATGTTGATCGACAACGGCTTCCGTCATCTCTCACCACTGTTCATGTTGCCTGGGACTGATGGGAGTTAGAATTCATCTGGAAACCCATGAGTTCCTTGTCCCTGTTGAATAAAAGAAGTCAGAGAAGGGTGTGTGTGCGTGAGAGAGAGACAGAAAGTGAATGAGAGACAGTGAAAGAGTTATACTTGCTTGTGGTAACCATAATGTAAGTCTGATGCAACAGTGGAGGTGCTAATGTCAGCATCCGGTGTCTGTAGCAGCAACAGACATATTAGTGGGGATTTCTGTCTAGTTTTAGAGTTCAATCAGTGACCTCTGAGGTCAAAGGCGTGTAAGTTGTGCAGGTTCTTTCACTTAATTTGCTTGTACATTAAGGGCACAAGGGAAACAAGCAGTATTTTTCCTCTGGGGAGCATGACTCATATAGGATTGCACCTCAAATGCTTGTCTTTGCCACTGTAATTTTGACCTTGTTAATTAAGAAGGCCTTTTCAGATCTAAAAGGGGTGGGGAAATTCCAGACAGCATTCCAGATGTAGCTTTTCCCTCCGTTTTCATCAGCTCATTCAGCTTTAGGGAATGTAGAAAGTATAGTTGAAAACCAATTTAAGCCTTCTCTGACTTATTAGTGTCATTCCACAGCTTTGGAATGTATCTCTCCATCTTGCTCATTTTAATGAGCCTTCCTAGCTGTAGCTAACAATTTGGGAATAAAACTAGCTTAGAGAATCACTGTGGTTTAATGTTTTGAGCCAGTGGTAT
>NC_056522.1:153141505-153244274 GCF_019175285.1 Sceloporus undulatus | reverse complement strand
CCCTAGGGTTGGTGTCACCAGGTGCGGTAAATCATGGTGTCACCCCCCCACCTCCTCCTCCTCTCATTTCACACCATAAGAATCCTTAATAATGCTTTTTTTTGCAGTAATGTTACTCGTAAATTGTAATTCCCATATTCCACTCAATGTAATGCTACTAGTTGTGACATAAAAACCTAGAAAAATTAAAATTATACCTTCAGTTTATAATATCATATGCACAACTTAATTATATTTACATATACAGTCGCCCCTCTTTTCTCATGGACTCGAGGTCCACAGTCTTCAATATTCATGGAAGAAAAAAAAAGTCAGACTTAGAAAAAGTCTTAATGGAAGGAAATAAAAAAGTAATAGGGAAACTACATTAAAAACCTGTTGGAGTTTGAAATGGAAGATGAAATGGTAAAGGACACTATGATTAAATGGACACTATGATTAAATGGGCACAATATATAGGATATAATATACAGTTTGATCAGTGGGAGAAAATGTGGACCAAAGGAATAAAATATACAGCATCCCAATCTATAAGAGAAAATTGGTATAAAATGTTTTTTCGATGGTATATAACAGTGATGGTGAACCTTTTAGAAGTCGAGTGCCCAAACTGCAACCCAAAACCCACTTATTTATTGCAAAGTGTCATGTCCTTCTGGCTTTCTGATAACAAACTCTGGCAAACTCTGTGCTGGGGCAACGGCACATGTGCCCACAGAGAGGGCCCTGAGTACCACCTCTGGCACACGTGCCATAGATTCGCCATCACTGGTATATAACCCCAGACAAATTGGTAGAGATTTACAAAAATAAAAGTAACAAATGCTGGAAGTGTGGTGAAACAGCAGGGACATTTATACATTGCTGGTGGATATGCAATAAGGTTAAGAAATATTGGGGAATGATTAGATCACCAATCTCAGAAATACTCCATGTAAAATTAGAAATGAGACCTGAAAGCTTCCTTCTGGGAATGGTTGATGGTGATATAGAAAAGAAACACAGGAAAACACTATTTTGTATGACATCTATGGCAAGGATACTACATGCGGAAAAATGGAAATCAAAAGATATCCCAAGTAAGGAGGAATGGATAATAGAGTTTCTAGAAGTAGTGGTGATAGATAAATTGATGTAAGTACTGTGATAAGAAATAGACCAATAGATAAATTAAATAAGGACTGGCATTTGATTCTCAAATATATGAAAGAGCAATGGCAAAAGGTGATTCTGATAGAGCAATAGTGAGGTTTGGGTCTGGTTGAAGTTTATAACTGGTAATTGTGAAGGAATTATAAAGTGAAAGTAGCAAGGACAAACGATCTCTTTGTTTTATAGATTAGATGTTAAATCAGGAAATTAACAATATAGTTAAAAGGCAATAAAGTTAACGTAAGAGAAAAAGTGAAAGTGAAAAGGGATACAGAGAAGATTGGACGTTCGGTAGGAAGATAGAAGTCAAAGGAGAGGTGAATGATAAAGAGGTACAGAGAATGAAATGGGAGGGTTTATAGAACTTAATAGTTAATAGGGATAGAGGTAGTGTTAAATTTTAGTAGGTTAGATGTAGAGTGAGGACAAGGGAGGGTCAGGGTTAGGAGTGAGGGGAAGAGAATATAGAAAATACTAGATGATGATTAATTATTTGTATGAATGTACTGTGTGGAAAGATAATTGTGAATGGTTATTGTTAAAAATACAGTTTAAGACAATATTCATGGAGGGGTGACCTCTGTAATTTTCAATGTGGTGCGCCCCCACGGCACATGCCCTATACTCACTTGCGGTCACGTGCTCTAATATTCAAGCCTATGGGGCTTGAATATTGGTGAGTCTCTGTTTTCGCAGGTGTCTGGAATGGGTCCCCTGCGAAAACGAACAGCCAACTGTACATAGAGAAGATTTTCTTAAAATGTGATTTTAAAAAAAAATTAAAAGGGAAAAATTTAAAAAAACTTTAAAATATTTTTTTTTAAATTGAAATTTTGAAATGTGAAATTTTAATTTAAAAAATTCTAGGGCCTCTCCTTTCTTCTCCCACTGAGCTTAACCTCACTCCCACCATATCTTAAAGAATTTAAAAAGGAAGCAGATGACTGCCACAACCCCTTTCTGCCAAAAGGTAGGTGTTTAAGGAGCAGTGGTGTTACCCCCTCCTTTTTTGGGTGGCACCTGGTGTGGTCTGCATGCCCCTAGTAATGCCACTGGTTTGAGCATTGAACTATGACTGGAGACCAGGGTTTGAATCCTCCGACAGACATGGAAACCCACTTGCTAACCTTGGGCAAGCCACACTCTTACAGGCTTGGTCCCCATTCAGATGATGTTGTTGTTAGCATGACTATCTGAATAATCTTACTAATTTCACTAATGCATTCCAGTTTTGTGTTCACACTATTTTTTTAAAATTGAAACTGCATCTCTGTGAGTTCTGTTGTTCACACATGTCAGCACTCAAATAAAGATGGAGTTGATTATGCAAATATATTTAAAGCATGTTCAAGGCATGCAGAGTTTTATCCTGGTTTATCCCGGGACTATTTGCATTGGCTAGTCATACAGCTTGAAATAAGAATCTTTTAGGAAAATTCAGGAAAAAAACAAAATTGATTATTCAGAGTTTAGTGGGGGGGGGGGGGTTGGCAGCCCTCCCCACTCAATTTGATCGGATGCATTTAAATTGCATGTGAACAATGATCCAATCCAGATTCTACTGGGATTATTTTCACCATCTAAATAATCCCATAGAGGAACGCAAAGACAAATCCCCTCCAAATAAATCTTGCCAAGAAAACCCAGTGATAGGTTTGTTCTAGGATTGCCGTAAGATAGAAATGACATAAAGGAGTTGGAGTATTAGCATCAACGCTTGTGTGTAGTTCCATGTTTCCTTGAGAAGGGGTGATGTCTTCCACACAGGAACACTGATGCATAGCTCTATGGTAATTTGGTCAGTGTGACTGTCCCTTCCTTTACTCCTCCCTTTCTGGGGGCCAATAAACTTTATTGGCCTTTGTTCACTCTCTTTCTCTCTCTGCTTTCACCATGCATGGAAGCAGAAATCAGGTTGTACTACTAAATATATTTTTCTTCTTACTTACACACATGAGAGTCAGCACTAGGGACTCTTCTACCAAGTGTAGTTTTCTCTGATTAGTTATTTTTGTAGAACCTAGATGTAGCAATAAAGCAAGTTTCTTTTTACCTACCAAAGTATCCTGTTTATTTACCAGAAGCACAGATCTAGCCCCTCAGAACATCTGGGCAGCAACTCCTGAAGGTGCCTGGGGCCAGGTTAGCTTCTACTGCAAGAAGGACCTTCTCTACGGCTGCCCCAGCCCTTTGGAATACGCTGCCCACGGAGCTCCGCTCATCTACCACCCTGGCCCAATTTAGGAAGGGTCTCAAAACTTTCCTATTCAATCAGGCATTCCCCGATTAAATACCCTGTGGGCCTCCCTCCTCTCCCGTGGCCGTGAGGTTGGGCTAAGGGGGCTTTTTATTGTTTTTAAGCCTTGCTGTGTTTGTATGTTTTTAACCTTGTATGTTGTTTGCACATTGGTGCCCTCTGTAAGCCGCCCTGATCGCTTGGAAGGGTGGGATATAAATAAAAATTTTATTATTATTATTTTATTTTTACCAAATACCTGTGCAGTGCACGCTTGGTGCTGTGTTGCTGCTGCTGCTGCTAAACTGATTTAACCACAAATAACAAAATCATCATATTTTTTCTAACAGAAAGCTCACACCAACATCAAGACTAGCTTAGGGTTTTTAGCTGTCCAGGATGGATATCTCCATGAAACCATAGCTGTGATTATAAAATCTGCCAGTTCTATCCATACAGGGATCCAATCCTTGCAGGATACTCCATAAAATTTATTGAGACTTTCTTCTAAGCAAATATGCTTAAATTACATATTACATATTACAAATGTGCATAAATATAGCACAAATATGCTGTAAATTCCAGGCAAGTCTAAGAATACTATTTCTGCCAAATGCTCTTTATCAAATGACGTGCCACCTAGGTATACTAGAAAAGAAAGAGAGGGAATAATGTTGCCATTATCAGTTTAGTTGGGGCCAAACTGTCATCTAGCAATTTATCTCCCAGAAGTTTCTCTCAACTGCCCCAGTTTGTCAAGAATAGTCCCAATGAACCTCCTCTCATCTCACTTTTTCTGCTACTTTTTAAAAGTCCCAGTTTTGATCTCCTCCTCCCACTTTCCTCCATTTCCCCTCATCTTATTTCAATTGCCTCAGAGGCTCCAGCAAATAACCACACAACAACATATTGGAAGAAAAGGCCACAACTTTATTAGCAAGCAATTGGTAAGGGTTGGCACAAAGCATGAGGTCAAGATCTGCGGAATCGAACAACCCGATGTTGTCTGATTCAAAACCTGGCACCCACCAGGCGCATGGGATGACCTAGGGGCTAAGGAACACAACCTTGACCGCAAACCATGTCATGCGTTCACATATTCACTAAGCCCCTAGTCACCGGGAGGCGCTCCCACGTATGGCCCCCGCAATGGCCATACGCCTGCCCTATTCGCCCCCGGGTACCTTGTGACTCCCAAACCAGAGCTCCCTATCCCTGGTATCACACCGTGCAGATCCTGGCCTATGCTGCCGCCCAAAGTTGTGACAGAAAAAACCGACGAGAAAGCGGTGGGTGGGCGGGGAAGATTCCCGGTCTTCCTCCCTTCCTATCTTGGCTCTGCACCGTGCAGAGCCAAGCGCCAACTGAGGGACGGGGCCGACAATGCGGCCTTATATAGGCCTAAGCCCCGCCCCTCCAACGTGTGGCTACAGAGCACCGGGAGCTCCGACCACAGAGCCCGGCTCCCAGAGCGTCGCGGGGCGGAAGGACAGCCCCTTCCGCCCCACGCACCAATAGGGAGCCGGGGCAGGCCCCAGAGCACTCTGGGGCCTGTAGTTCTTTGCCACCGCGTCGGCAAATCGGCTTGCCCGGCGATACGGGCAGCCGTCTTTTGCTGCAAACTGAGTTCAAAGTGCAAGAGTAGTTTGCACTCTGTTAACACAGCACTGAGAAGAGGAGAGGAGGTGGAAACTTGCCTTTTCCTGTAGATGTAGATAAAAGCAAACTCCTGTAGCCTCTCCTAGCTTGTGTATTTTCCCACATTAATAACTCGTGTTATCTTAACTACACTCTGATGTTGTTTGGCCACATAGCTTCCAGTTTTTATCTGTGAAGTGTTGGAGGCTATGCTAATGGGCACAGCTGAGCTGGTCAGAGACACTCATAAAATAGCTCTGAGACAATAGGAGTACACATAGAGTGTGGTAAAATTACTCTGCATGAAAATGAACTGCCCTTTCCTTTTGGAGTGCTTTCAGACCAAAGTCTCTCTGTATGGTGAAAAGGTAGAAGTAGTTTGCACTCTATTAATTCAGCAGGGAAGAGGAGAGGAAAGGAGAGGGTGGAATCTTGTCCTTTCCAGTAGACTCAGGCAAAAGCAAACTGCTGCAGTCTCTGCTAGCTTGTACAGTCTTCCTCATTGAAAACATACCTCATTAAAAACTTTGGCCTTCTTGGCCATACTGATATTGCTTGGCCACATGTGTCCAGGTTTTTAATCTGTGGAATGTTGGAGGGTATGCAAAAATACAATGTAGAAGGGGGGAAATATAGAGGTGCAGAACAATCAGTAGGAAGAAAACATAGTCAGTTACCCTTTCACCATTGAACAACAGCCCAGCTTTCATGCCAGAGGGGCCAGCCTATCCTCCCTTGGCAAAGAAGTCGCTCAGTCTGTGAGCAGCAACAGTGAAGGCCTTCTGTTCTATCTCCATGTGTTTGAACTAGAGCTTATGTTCAAACACAGTCAAAGATGTGTAGGAGTAGAAAGGCGGGCATTCCCTTCAAGTGCTTATTAATGAATTTATAGACAAAGGTGTTTATTAGTTGCATGCAAAATTGGGAGTGATCAGATCACAATTGTGAGTCAACACACAAATGAGCTATTTTTGCTGTGTCAAGCAGCTCCAGAGAGTCTTGAGGGGGGGGGGATGGTTTAGCTGTTTGGCTGCCATGGAAACCTATTTTGGTGCTCCAGTTATGTCAGGACTAGGAACAGATCTCAAAAGCCCAAGGCCCTTTCTAGGCTTCCTTTGCATGAAGGAGGGGCTGCCAGCCAGTAGGGCATTTCAAGTATGAAAGTAGTGTTTGTGCAGCTCTTATCAGAAATCAGGCACTTTGAGGAGAGGCAGGCTTCAGGCCTTGTGTGTAAATCCTCAAAAGGTATGCCCTATCTCCACATTGCAGGCTTATGTCTAACTCTCCACTTTATATAACCAGGAAGGCTTATATCATCCCAAGACATTTGAATCCCTGAAGCAGAGCAGCAAATGGCACCCCTTTCCTTTTCATGCTAGTTTGGCATCAGAGGCAGATAGGCACCTGCATCTCTGATAGTTAAAATACCACAATAATACATAAATGGTGCTGTAATATTTGCAGCCAATCCATTCCTTGATCCAGGACATGATTATTAGAATGTCCTGGTCTAAGTACAGATACTGCACTCAATTGTCCATAGCCATGTGGACAAGATTGTCCATGATGCCAATAGATTTTCCACTGCCATGTGGACAAGGAAAGGTTGGTTTACCTGACCATTTGGGGTACTATTTTAAAACCACTTCAAAATCACTGTGCTCAGCACTCATTTTACTCAGGTGCCATTGTATGACAGACAACAAAGATCTCCACCCCATGAATTCAGGTCCTTTGGGGGACATTCATTCCAGTCGGCTAGGACTAGGTTGGCAGCTGTCAGGCACTTTTTATTCAGTCACCCCTAGATTGTGGAATGACCTGCCAGAAGAGATTCAACCCCACAAACATCACTTTTCACTAATTTTTAATAAAATGACGGTGAAAGGGTTTTTTAAATAAATAAAAAAAATCCTGCTCCTCACATGTGTTCATTACAGATTTTTCTTTTTAAGAAAGCAATAATCAACTTTGCTGCCATCTGTAAATGTGATACCTGTAGTTGATGTATTTTTGATGCACAGGAATCAAATTGTTCTATTTATTGGCATGTTTTATTTTAAAATTACATGAGTGTGTGTTTTCTAGTTGAATGTCATTTTTTTTTTGCAAAACAGAAAGGAGAGATATAACAAACACCCAGAGGCACATGTAAATATCTGCTGACTGTTTCCCTTGCATTATAACATGATCTGGACACAAGGATATAAGGACAGTGTGACCCCTATATCTGCAGGACTGGTATCTGCCCTTTCTCTATAGTCAGAAAAAATATATTCTCTCCAGATATTTTCTTGGTCCTCCCCTGTGATTCTATCATATACTTCTGGCAGACCTTGACCATAGAGTTGTGATGGAGGAGCTAGATATGCCTAGAGGGGTGTTCATTGCAACTATATGGTCAACTTGTGCTGGAAGTCATTCATTTCAATAGGGTTCACTATTATCCATGGTTTCATGTTTCCACAGTAAGCTTGGGAACATATCCCCTGTGAATAAAAAGATCATATTATATTTTAAAATCTTTTCCCATCATCATTGTCTGCCCTGACTTTTGCAACCACTTGCCTGATGAAGAGCTCTAGAGATCCCAAAATATTCCACACAATTTTGTAATCCATTTAGTTGACTGAATAAAGGTGTTGCTAAAACACATTTTGTATTTTGTTTTATAGCTAACATTTTGCATTTTGTAAGCCTTCTGCTATATCATCTTAGAACTCATTGTTGGCTGCCAAAGTGAAAACACAGATTGTATCATCTCCTAACATGATGGGAAGCCATTTGTGTGAAGCAGCTGGCCTAGTGGTTCTAACAATTTTAACCACACCCACAAAATCCCTCACTTTGGGAACCAGACTTACAGCCATGGTTAAAAATGGTCAGTACCAGTTCTCACATGTGGCTTCTCATGTGGTTTTGCTTTCTCAACAGTGGAGTCAGTTCTTTGGCAATTACAAAGTCTAGCCAGTTCCTTGGAAATTACTCTTGCCAAACCAGTAGCAACTGGTGGCTCTAGTATCAGTGGTGGGGTGAAGATATCCTGGGATTTACTTGGAATTTTAAAGGAGCTGTCTAAGGTGTTAAACCCAATGTGAAGTAGGGTTCACCATTTCAATATCTCTGCTAAAGTTCACACTAAAAGTGGAGCAGATCCCCAGCTCTGACATGGGGGCCTTGTGCTGCCACTGTGCCAAATACTCTTCCTCTTTTAATTTCAGGGTTTGCAAAAGTGGTGAGCTAAGGGAATGGAGAAGGGTGGGACAGATGGTGGAGTTCACTCCTGCTTCTGTTCAAGGAAGTTTTGCTACCTGTTGATTCATGTCATTTGCATGTACCATTAGGCTGGCCAGAGGCAAAGGAGGACAGAGCCTAATGTAGTTTGGAAATTCATGTCAAACAAGAAATTACCATGGCTGCAGCTTTTCTCACCCTTGTATGACAACTTGGACCTTTTACTACACCCTCTCGCTTTCAAATGGGGAAGATTTGTAAATTAAGGTGTAGTCCTGCCACCTTTACATACAATTTAGTCTACAGAGGCATATTATTTGCTTCTGTAATTTTGAGCTACTGTTTGCTGCTAGTTGTTTAATTTCCTGCAACTTATAACAATATAAGATTGTTGTTGTTGTTAACTACTTAAAGTCATCCTTGACTTGTGGTGACCCTGTGGATGAGACACCTCCAAGCCCTTGACCTCATCTGCTCTGCTCAGGTCCTGCTGGCTCAGGACCATAGCCTCTCTAGTTGAGTCTAACCATCTTGCATGCAGTGCATGCCTCTCTTCCTACTGCCTTCCACCTTTCCTAGCATTGTTGTCTTTTCTTGTGAGTCATGCTTTTTCATGATGTGGCCAAAGTACAACAGTCTCAGGGCTCATTCACACTAGCGTTTATGCCCAGTAGTTCTGGGGAGATTTAATGATGCAATACTGAATCAACGTTCCCACTATGTTTACCCCGATCGAATCTCTCAGTGGCAATTTAACCCTATTGATGTTCACATTACCATTTGTATCGATTTAAAATGGAGCTGCCATTTCGATCATTCTTTTTTTAAAAACTGCCAATCAAATTATGAACATCTACGTCACACTGTTTGGGGGAATTCCCCCCCCCCCCATCAGCCTCAGAAGGTGGCGACGACAAGCCCCTCAGAAAAGCCCTTGCCAAGAAACCCTGGGATAGATTAGCCGTGGGGGGATCACACTTTTTCAGCACTGGAGGACAGTGATGGCAAGCCCCTCTGAAGAAACCTTGCTAAGAAACCTTGGGATAGGGTAGCCTCGGGTATAAATGTGGGGTATTAATGCAATATAATATGTGTCTGAGAGCTTTGTTTGCAACAAGTTGGGAGCAGAGTCTGTTGTGTTTTGATTTCTGAGGAAAGAGGAAAGAACGACCCCAACTCCCACCAACACTGATAGGTTTTTTTTTACATGTCAATCAAATTATGTGCACCTTTGTCATACTGATGATGCCAGTATTTAAAGGTACTGTCTACTTCTGCCATGCAATAGCAAAGATGTGTATAAGCAGTCTTTTTTAAAAAGCACACTGTCTAATGATGTTCCCAGGAGAACACCCTTCCTGGTTTTGGCTTTGGCTGGCAGGGAGAGAGCAAAGGGGTGGGCACAATCCACCCCCTGCACCTTAACCCTTCCCTTCATGTGCTCTGAACTGAATTGACAGCAAGTTCCCATTGGCAGCTGGTAAAAAAAGACTGAGTCCTTTGAAAAGGTGACTGGAATTTGGGTCAGGAAAAACCAACACAAGTGTCAGTGACCCACTTTTAAACTGGTTTGCAAGCCGGTTTATAACATAGTGTGAACGGGCCCCTAGTTTCATCATCTTGGCTTCCAGGCAGAATTCAGGCTGTATCTGTTCTAGGACCCATTTCTTTGTCTTATTAACCATATTTGGGGCTGAATAGACTACTCTTTTCAGAGCTACATGCCACAGCCTTGATCTGGCCTTTCCGTGGCGTAAAAAGGAATCGCCAAAAGTGGCTCCTTTGTGAGCCATGGAAAGGGCACCATAGCTGCCAGTTCCATGGGTTTTCTGCGCTACTTTGGTGCTGTGTCATTTAAATGCAGCACAGAGGAGCACCATGATGCCACCCGCTATGTAGTGGCCAGCATTGGGGCAGAGTCGGCATATGTCATGTGGATGCCACGTCCCCACTTTGCCTCCATGCCAGACTTTATGGCCAATCCGTCGAGGCCTTTAAGCACTCTTCTCCAGCACCAGATTTCAAATGAGTTGATTTTCTTTCTATCTGCTTTTTTATTGTCCAGCTCTCACATCCATACATGGTGATGGGGAATACAATGGCTTGGATGATCTTAACTTTGGTGTTCAGTTTTATATCTTTGTGCTTTATGATCTTGTCCAGTTCTTTCATAGTTCCCTTCCCAATTTTAGTCATTTTCTCATTCCTTGACTGTAATCCTTGTCCTGATCAATGATTGACTGAATATATGGAAAATTGTTAACTATTTCAATTCCTTCTTCATTTATATTGAGATACTGTATTGTGCTAGTAAAAGTCCTTTCGTGCTAGCATTTAGATTTTTTAAAAAACAAACAAACAAACAAACACTGAACTATTTGCATGTTGGATTTTTATTTATTTGAGCTTTATTTGATTTTACAGTTGCACAATGGCTAGAGCATCTGTTTGGCAAGACAGATAATACATCAAAATGACCAGCAAGCATTTTCCAGCAAGAAAGACAATGGTTAACTAGGAGAGAGGGAATCTTTTCAGACCTTCATTTTAAGAAGAATTCCATTCTCAGGAATGGGATTTCATTCTAGAGAGAAACACATACAGTAACTGAGATTGGACGTAAATCTCAGTTCCTGTATGTGCTTCTCTTTAGAATGAAATCCCATGAACAAAACTCAGGAACAGCAATAGAGCTATAGAGTCTCAAAACTTGTGTGATAGATTATAGGAGCTGGCAACCTTGATATTCTCTTAAATGTCTGTTGGCAATCTGTCGGTTTCAATTCCTGCTCTGTCTTTTCTGATTTAAAAGCCACCTGGGTATCCCAGCATGTTTTATGTGTAAGTTCTTCAGGGGACAATAGGGCTGTGGGATCTGATTGCTTCAGATAGCTGGATTTCCCTTGAGAATAAACGGAAGATGGTTATCACTGATTTATAGAGAATGAAAAGTTGGTATGCTGGGCATGTTCCCATGTTGGGGGGGGGGGGCAGTGAAAAGAAATTGGAAAACTTGACCACTGCAGGCCTGACACACACAGGAAGGAGCTGGAAAATATTGAGAAACAGATGGCCATTTGTTTATCGAAGGATTCTGCTGAACCTTAACAGAATGGCTCATGGCTGTGGCAACCTGCTTTTCTGAAAGTTTGATAATATGGTGCACATAGCTTAGTCAAGTTACAGTGTTGGACTCCACCTCCTGGCATCTAAGAGTTGTTGGTTCTAAGGGATTCTGGGAGTTGTTTCCAAGTTATGTATAAACAACATGCAGAACACATATTGGCATAGCACTCCAATATGCTTGCCGACTCTCCTGCTCTCTTGGTACAAAGGTTTGGTCTATGGAAACTATGAGACTCCTGTGGCAAATTTCATTGATTTGCTCTCAGCAGTCTGCTCGAGTTCACTTAGTCTAGACCTGACACATTAGGTCTATAAAACTTGCCTGCCTCTTTCACTTCCCCATAGTCTGACCCATGGCTTATCAGGAAAGTGGCAGTGTTTGCAAATTCATTGAATTCTTGTCATTGGCATTAACTTTCACTGAGAATTGTAGCACACAGAGAGAACACGCTCTTCCGTTTTGTAATTGAGGAGAAAATGGGTAAGGAGAGGGGTTCTCGGCTGCAAAGGGTTGATCAGTCAAATGGGTGTGTTTCGGAGGCCGTTGCCATAGCATGTACTGTTGAGATAATTAGGTGACTGGAGCCAAGGTACACATTAATTCTCTCTGCCAGGACCACACAGTGCAAAGTCTGGGGCATTGCCCTCAAGTGAGCTTCCTTTTCAAACTTCCTGCAATTTGGCATAGGCCTGAACTGCTAACCTCAGTGCATCTGGGCTCCCTTCTTACCTCCCTTCTTTGTGTTTCATACTTGATGTAGCCCACACATTCTCTAAGTGTGCCAATTCCATCAATAGGACTGGTACATTTCAAGGTTCATTAGCAAAGAAAGCACATATGCTTATGAATGCTTTTTTCACCTTTATTTATTAATAGGTTACATTTATAGATTGCATTTCCTCCAATGAAGTCAGGGTGGTGACCTCTTCCTCTGCCCTGTATCTTGCAACAATTCTGGGAGGTGGGACAAGTGTAGAGAAAAGAAAATTAAGAGAGAAAATGAGAAAGAGAGAGAGTAGCTAGCCCAAGATCCAAGCCCAACATCCTAACCACTTCTGGTTCTTCTCAGAATTGGGTTACATTAAAGAGATAATAACAACTCCAGACTGCATCTTTACTTGCCTCCCCTTCCAATGATATGTAAGATAATCTACTGGTGTTCTCTTGTTGCAGTGTTTTGTATATTTATATCCATGTTTTACCTCAGTGGCTGCAACTGTGTGTTGGAAGGACTGGGCAAAGAATGAAGAAAATGACAATGTCAGGACAATACGATAACATCCAAAATCCACAAAAACAATGACACCTTTATTGAGCCAACCAAAAATGCCCAAAACATATAATGTAAGCTTTTGAAGCTCCTCTGGTTTTTTTTTAATCAGGCAAAGTTGTTAAAAGTCACACAGGAGAAAGGGGGGGAAATAATGTTAGAGTCACAGGCCCACATTTTGTCAAGATGTGTTTTTGTTGTCCATCAGCTAAGATGAAGGCACAGGCCATGCCCTTCTTGTGGGTGGTGGGAGACAAAAGGTTGTAAAATCTGGACAATAAAATGTCAACTTCATTAGCAAAAGAAAAAGTAACTTCCTTTGAGATCCAAGCTGTTTCTATCCTGGGTGAGGCTACCTACCCCTTTATTAGGCAAAGAACAGTGAATTTCTCAAGAAGTCTCTATATGGTTGTATCTAGAAAAACCATTAGGTGCTGAATAGAGAGAGGTAGCCAAAGGACTGAGAATTAACCCTTTGGTGTTTCTACCTCCAACAAAGGTAAACATTTTTCATTGGGACTGCATTTGGTGGGTTTTTGCTATAATTCAATGTTTTTTGCCTAAGAAAGGGTGTGAAGACACACCCAACTAAAGGTGGTGGCAGGTTTGGGTGTGCAACGCCGGTACCCTGGTGAGATCAAACTCTTCTACCCAAAAAGGCTCTGAAGCTGAGTGTAAAGTTCAAAAGGGGGAGAAATTTAATTTAAAGGACAAAAATAAAGGGTTTTCTCCTCCCCAGTTCTAAATAAAAGATACTTTACAGTTTCAGCAATCTTCTGAATGTCATCTTTCTGGGTCTGCTCTCCTCACTCAATGGAGCTGGTGCAGGGTCTTTCAGCTCCTGAATTCCTTTATTCACTTACTGTTGGTAACTAATTTGGCTGAGTACTGGTAACTAATTCGGCTAACTTGGTAACTAAAATGGCTAAATATTTGGTAACTAAATTGGCTAAATAGTTCCTGGTAACTGAATGGCTAACTTGGTAACTAAAATGGCTAAATTGTAAGAAATGCCCTTTCCGGCTGTCTGGGCCGGTTTGCCACCAAAAGACAGCTCTCTGCCTGCTCACAGCAAAGACTGCTCCAAACTAAAAGCTTCCAACTACAACAGAGCATGCTGGGAAAGGGCAAACCAAACCTGGAAATAATGCAGGGGATCCTACAGCTCCTCCCACAACTAATACAAAGAACTTTCCTACACTAAAATATTTTATGGCCTGAACCAACACGAAAGAAAATGCAAGGGAAATTCAATCAGTCCTGGCAGGACATCACACTACCCGCTCAAAATTTCAACAAAATTTTGCAACCTTATGACCTATCTTATCCATTTATACAACAGATCAAAAAGTTCTATCTAACACTTAACAGAGTAACTAAGTCTGTCAAAGGGTCTTCGATACTTGACCACTTTGTCTTTGCTTATAGTTCCTATGGTGGCTGTCTCTGAAAATTGCAAAATGGATGTCTCTTGATGTTTGATCTAGGCTCTATAGGGACATACTGTCTAGGCACAGTAAAGTGTTCAATGTCTTCGATCTGAGACGCCCAGGCCTTCCATGGTAAGTCTAGGGCTGAGGGCAGATTTTCAATCTCACAGATGGCTGGGAGGGAAAGGCCAAACAGCTTCCCTGATACAGGAGATGCTGACGATGGTGGTGCATTGTCCACTGGAGCACCTACTCCCCGCCAGAAGGCCCAGTTTATAATGGATCTTTTCCTTTTAAATGGCTTTTGGCTCAACTCATTCAGCTCATGGCCAGTGGCCATGCGACTTGGCTTGAGAATGAACTGGCACTGAAGCTCACGGGGCAGCTGTTTCATCAGGAAGGCCCCCTGAAGGTCCAGAGGGCAGACACAGTCCTTTGATCCCAGCATCTGAAGAAAAGTGTCATGAATCTGGCTCATTTTGATTCCGAACGGATATTCGTGTCCAATAAGGGGATACAGAACATCTTCTTTCCCAGAGTTCACCCACAGCTGATAGTCTTTTCCACAGCCATTAATTTCAAGCTGCTGCAGGACCACGAGGATCACATCATTTGCTGTGTCCATATTGGTTACGGTTAAAGTTTCTGAATATGCACAGTTTCCAACATCCTTTGCAATAATCTTCAAGTGAATGCTCTTGAGGGGGGTAGTCTTTTGCTTTCTCTTCCTTTATTTGACTTTGAAAGGAAGTCAGCCACTTCTCTTTCTGTTCCATGAAACTGAAACTAGCAACGCAGTTAGTGGTGGGCCATCCTAAAACGAAAGACTTTTCCAGGCTAGTACTGCCCTCGCAGATCTCTTCCATGTAAGATGCTGTCCACATTTTGGAAAGGCATGCCTGGCTCTTCAGTTTGAAATGTAACTGTGACTTGGGTTTGGCATCCACGATGATATCAGTGAAGAGGAATAGGTGACATTCCTGGGTCTGTAGGCGTGTCTTTAGCTGTACATGTCCATCCAGAAGGAATGTTCTGGTGGGACAGAGGAAGGACTGTACAAGTGGACATGTCTCTGGACTGATGAGGGAGAAGCAAACTTCCCTGGCACTTGAGTCGAAAACTATTCTCACCTTTTCTGGCTTTTGTGGGTGAGTTACCTTAAGGCTTATGGTATGGCAGGAACCATTGTTTTTGGAGTTCACTGCACAAAGGAACTCTTTCAGCATAATTGCTTACAAACAGATCTTCAATAAACTGCACAATCTGTTCCTTTAAAGTGAGATCTTTGAGCATTCTATTTCTCAAAGCAAAAAGACTTTTTTCAGCAAGTTGACGGTTGTTAGGCAAAACTGGTTGGTCTTCTCTAAAGGGAAGAGGTGCCATCCAGCTCCCTTCACTATCTTGGACTGTCTCTAGATTCATTATGTCTAGGAACTTTTTTTCCTCATGGGAAAAGGCTATGTCCTCATCTCTTGTTGAAGTTTCAAAAATGGCACCGTAGTCTGGGATAATACCAAGGCAACACACCTTAATGTGGTTTAAGCAACTTTGTAGTTGTGTGGGTCGTGAATTTGGAAATTGGCTATTTCCTGTAAGATTTAACGCTGCTGGTGGGCTCTTGCTATGGACGCACACAGGTCCAATAACTGTCCATCCAAGTGGCAGTTTTTGTGCTATTGGTGCACCTGGAGTTCCACTTACTTGTTTCAAGACCTGGAACAGCTCTGGGCAATCTGAGCCTATCAGTAGGGAAATTTCGGCATCTTTGTCCAACGCAGGAATTTCTTTTGCTATAGCTTTTAGGTGTGCGTGGCTTTCAGCTACAGCCTTGGTTGCTATTTGGTTCTTGTTCCTTGGGATAGAAGGGCACTCTATTAATGGAGGCAGTTTAATGTACCTTTTGCCATCGCAAGGCGAAATCATGAACTCTGTTGCCACTCTACCCTGCATTTGTTGCTGTCCAGTGCAGGTAGATATAGTATATTCAAGAATCTTGGTTTTGACCGCAAAGGTACTGAAGAACTCTGGTGTGGCCAAGGATGCGTCACTCTGTGAGTCTAGGGCAAAAGTTTTTTTCTAAAGTGAGGTTTGTTTTCTGGGAAAACTTCAGCTAGACAAATCGGATAGCATATCCTAGTCTGCATTGAGTCCTGGCATAGCTTTGTACATGCCACAACTGACTCTGTTTCTGAAGTAGGTTTAGCTGCCTTTTCTGCAGCCTCACTTTTAGGACTCTCTGTTTTCTTCTTGAGTTTAGGTGACACTGAAGGTGATTTGAAATGGTGCATTGCTGAGCAATGTTGTGGGCTACCGCATTCAGCACATTTTACCTCTATTTTGCAGTTTCTAGCAAAGTGAGCCTTTGAACCGCAGCATCGGAAGCAGACTTTTGCTTTAGCTGCTATCTCCAGCCTTTCGTTATAAGGCCTTTTTGAGAACTCTTTACAGTCTGCAAGGCTATGTGGTTTATTATGAATGGGACATGGAATTTCTTTAGTCTCTTGTTTTTTATCCGACTTAAACTGAGTGACCTCAGTAGATTTAACTACAACTGTGGCCTTCCCCATTTCCTTGATAGGATTTTTGTCTTCCTTTACAGTCTTCTCTGAGCGCATGTTTTGGTAAAGGGTTGGGAACCCAGTCTGTGGGTCATTCCTTTATTTTGCAGCTCTTGTCACGAAGTTCACAAGGTAACTGAAGGGTGGGTAGCATTGCATGTTGAGTTCCTTATAAGAAAACACCTCTCTTCCCCACCTCTCCTGGAGCTGAAAGGGTAGTTTTTGAAGCACCTGCCTCTGTGTGATGTATTGATCTAAACAGGCTAGACCAGGTAACTCTGGATTACATTTTGCAGACTGAAGTTCAACTAAAAGATCACTTAAGTCCCAAAGTTGTCGGTAGTCCTTTGACTTGAGGATTGGGAACTTATAAAGCCGGTTTAGTAATCTGTTGGTTTGCTCTCCTCACTCAATGGAGCTGGTGCAGGGTCTTTCAGCTCCTGAATTCCTTTATTCGCTTGCTGTTGGTAACTAAAATGGCTAAAACCTGGTAACTGAAATGGCTAACGTGTAAGAAATGCCCTTTCCAGCTGTCTGGGCCTGTTTGCCACCAAAAGACAGCTCTCTGCCTGCTCACAGCAAAGACTGCTCCAAACTAAAAGCTTCCAGCTACAAAAGAGCATGCTGGGAAAGGGCAAACCAAACCTGGAAATAATGCAGGGGAATCCTACAGCTCCTCCCACAACTAATACAAAGAACTTTCCTACACTAAAATATTCTATGACCTGAACCAACACGAAAGAAAATGCAGGGGAAAGAGTGGCAGGACATCACAAAGGGACTAACCTTTCCATGACTGGTGAGACAATATGGGATGAGGAAGTGTGGTGTTGATGCAGATGGGGTCCAGTACAGTGGTACCCCAGGTTACGAAATTAATTCGTTCCGCCGCGGCGTTCGTAACCCGAAAGATTTCGCAACCCGAAAAAGCCATAGCCGCTAGCACTAGAAAGCCGCGATTTCGTGCGAAAAAGCGCCGAAAAGCACCAAAAATTTTTTCGTAACCCGAAAAAACCTTCGTATCCCGGAACAGTTTTTTCCTATGGATTTTTTTCATATCCCGGAAATTTCGTAACGCGGTGCTTTCGTATCCCGGGGTACCACTGTATTATGAATTTGGATCTCCAAGGTATACAAGGGGTTGTAGACTAAATTTCAAAGGAAGGCAATGGCAAACCACTTCTGATTATTCCTTCTGTGAGAAAACTCTATGAAAGGTGATTTGAAGGTGCACACATTGGGTCAAAGATGCTTGGATCCTATGGAAAGTCAAAAATGGAAAAGTGATGACATCCCTAAACAGGAAGACTGGTTACTTAAACTCTACATGATAGAGATGGAGAGATTAACTCAATAAGATATAGGTCCACAGAACAACATAATAAAGAATGGGATATAGTAGTAAATTTTCTGAAAGATAGATGGGGAAAGATGGCAGTATTTAACTTGCAGAATGATTAAACACTTTAAAGATCTAAAATTGTCACTGTAGAAAGTAGATATGAAGTTGGTATGAAAGATGGAAGATGAAGTCAGTTAGAGAAAGTAGGTGTAGTTGTATGAGGGTATGAGCAGGTGGAAAGAAGAAAAGTGTATGTGGGAGGATGTAAGGAAGATAGGTTGGATGCAAGGAGAAAAGGAAGATAAGAGAAGGAAAATATATATGGAAAGTAAGATATTTAGATGGAGAAGAAGGAAGGAAGGAGAATAAGGGAAGAGAATGGGGTGGATGAGGTGTGGTGTTGTTGGAATAAGAAAAATGGAAGGAAATTAAAATGACAGATTAAATATAGAGGATATAGTGATTGTATAAGTAGAGATGTGGTATATATATTCTTATGTTTTATGTCATATGTTGTGTGTAATGTGTTTTGTATTTTTATACTAAATAAACTTATTTTTAAAAAGTTGTGCAAAATTGTGGAAGTGACAGTAGACATACAAGGATGGTAGAGGTTGTATCTTCTAAAAGCTCCTCTTTGGCTGCATCTGCATTGCAGAAATAATCCAGTTTGACAGCACTTTAACTGCCATGGCTCAATGCTATAGAATTGTGGGATTTATAGTTTTGTGAAATATTTAGCTTCCTCTGTCAGAGACCTCTGGTGCCACAACAAACTACAAATCCCAGAATTCCATAGCACTGAGCCATGGCAGTTAAAGTGCTGTCAAATTGGATTAATTCTGCAGTGTAAATGCAGACTTTGGCACAGCTATTCAATATCTAGAAGTCCTTGTCTGTTTTTGACATCAGTACCGCAGTTCCTGGATACACTTTTATTAGGGCTGCTTATCTGTTGAAGAGGTCATTGCTCCCCTTTTAATTTAAATGGATTTTTTTTAAAAAAAAAACCTGTAACTGCTTAAGTTACTTGTGTTACTAAAATCTCAGTGTAGATGCTGTTTGGAGATACATACCTTGCAATTTAATAAAAAGAAGGCGCTGCCTGTGATGAGAAGAAAAAGGATTATTGTCTTTTTCATTCACTATTGCAGCAAGAGGACCAAAATATTCAGAGCAAGTTAAAAAAATTTAACTTGCCATCAAAAGGTTTAACACATGTCCTTTGCTCTTGCAGTTTACATTGGGCCTCAGATGGTTAGTTAGCAAAAGCCTTTGGGCTGATTAAGTGTCATCATTATTAAAGCTCATCACATAAACTCTGGACTGTTATAATTAGCAATGGGGTGATCTGCACAGTTCAAATCCAGAATTGGGCTTGAAGAACCAAATCCTATCCCCCTAAATGTGTTTGTCCATTTGTTCTTATCTCAGCACAGAGCCCCCACTTTTCATTTTGTAACTGAGAACATGACAGTTCCAGTCATGTCCAACCTCTGTCAGTATCCAGATCCCCTTCTCTTCACAAAGCTTGCTGGCCCGGCAATGAAATGGTTGAAAGGAAGGTCTCTGTGGTGTTTCTTTCCTAGTTTTTTTTGCGTAGCACATTGTTATGGCTGTAGGCCAAGTTCCAGGAGTGCAGCGAAATGTAGTTTTTCCAATACTGCTGCCCAATGGCATTTGCAGGCAAATAAAGGAGTAGGGAAAAGAAATTGTTCTCTAGCTGAGCTTCACATCTTAGCTGAAGAAGAAACTTTGGGGCTGTAATGGGCCCTTATCACACATGGGGGGTTTGCAGCTCAGATCCGCAGTCACTCCTGTTTTAGCAATGCGAAGCATGATGGTTTTTCACACCAGATCCAGAGTCACTCCTGTCTAGCAATGCGAATTCACATTAAAACGTGATGTTTTACCACACCTGGTTGCCTTTCCACTGCCCTTCCGAATCAAGGGGGAAGCGGAGTCAGTTCTATTCCAAGCCAGTCATGTCAAGCAAAGTGGAGTGGGTGCACATTGTATTACCACACTGGAGGGTTCAATGCTGTCCTCCTTCCCTGCCCCTTCCTTAGCTGTCATCCTTCATCGAGGTGTAGGAGCACTCGAGGGATGATGGGATTTGTGGCAGGGGGTCACTGGGGCCAGGGTCGGGATGCAGGAGCACTCGGGGGATGATGGGATAGGTCGCAGGATGGCAGAGAGGATGAAATGGCATGAAGGAGGAGGAGAGGATGAAGGAGCAGGACTCAGGGGGCCAAGGGGGGAGTGATCTTCCACACCAGACCAATTCAGAGTGAAATCAAAGTGAGCTTCAAAGCGAATTCTGCGAATTCCCTTTTTTCCCGATTTTACCAAAATGAGTGTCACTTTGGAATCACTGCGGAAGTGCCACAGAAGGAGCGCCCATAGAAAGGCATCTTGTCTGATAACACATTCACATTATGATGTGAATCCACATTGTGGACCCGCAGTCACCCCGGATCTGAGCTGCAAAAATCCCCCAAAACCTCAGTTTGATAAACCTCATGCTTTGCCTCACATCTGAGGTAGGCATTACCATTCACAAAATTTGTACTTCTAGGCCAGGAGATACAAGACGTTGTAACAACGTTATGTAAGAACATTGTAATCACTCTTTGAAACTGGCGTGCTGTTGTCAAGCAGACTCATAATCCGTTGAGACAGCTTGCCTTTTTGTTGATGCTGGATGTAAATCAGTACAAAACCTATATCAACCTGTATCAATGTTATCCTTTGGAGAAATGAACCTGGATCCTCTTATACTGAAAACATAAGAGGTATAAGGCATCGGCCTTATATTGATCAGGAGCAAAAAATAATTTGTGAAGAGTGCTCCCAAAGCATTGTTCTGCCTCCATCAAGTAGAGACAGACATGGCTGCTAAATATCTGCCAAATGTCTGAAGGAAGTAAGATGTTGGGGGATTTTCTGCTTTCAAAAAACAACCCACAACTAACCGATGTTACTGTTGCCCCAGAGTATTTCCTGGCAATTCCTGGCACTAATTTTATTCCCACCTTCAAGTTTATTTTTACTTCTGAGACATATCAGAACAATAACAAAAAGGTATCCTCTTTCTTCCTTTAACCCTTTGGAAGCATCTTAGAGCCTTATCACACTCGACGAATCCTGCTCAGAAAAGGGATTTTAAAACTAGAAAAAACCCGCAAATGCAGGATGATTTTCAGACATGTTTCTCCCAAACATCAGTAACACAGAAATAAAGTGAACAGAAAGTGGACAAAAATGATACATTTTTACTTCCTGAAAGTAAAAAGGTGTCATTTTTGTCCACTTTTCATTCATATCTGTGGCATCCTTTCATTCATTGCTCAGTTAAACATTATGCTTTAGGACAAGCTTCCTACTACCTGGCACTTTCCAGATGTGTTGGGTTACAATTCCCATCATCCTTGGTCAGCAATCATATTGTGGGATTTGTAGGCATCGGGAAGGTGCTGAGTTGCAGAAGGCACTTTTGAAGTAGCCGACAACAAAGGTCTCAATCCAATTATTAATCCTAGTTAGTCCCAATTATTAATACCAGATCAATGGTAGCATGGTAAATTCACAGTTAATGTAACTTCTGTTTAATACAGGGGGGCAACTTTAGTTAGGCATAATGGCTGGATTTAGACCAGAATGTGCCATGATTTACTGATATTGATGGGCAACACTCACTTTTCTCCATCTATGGGAAGAGTGAAGGATGATCACTTCTTTCTTGACTCAAGGCTGCATCTGCACTGCAGTATTAATGCAGTTTTGATACCAGCTTAACTGCCATGGCTCAGTGCTATGGAATTCTGGGTTTGTAGTTTTATAAGATATTTTGACTTCTATGTCTGGTGCCACAACAAGCTACAATTCCCTGGATTCCATAGGACAGAGCCATGTTAAAACATTGTCAAATTGCATTAATTTTGCAGTGGCAGGGAACTTTGGACAAAGGATTAGCCCTGGTGGCGCAGTGTTTAAATGCCTGTACTGCAGCTACTCACTCATAAACCACAAGGTTGTGAGTTCAGTACCAGCCAGGGGCTCAGGGTTGACTCAGCCTTGCACCCTTCTGAGGTTACTAAAACGAGTACCCGGCTTGTTGGAGGCAATTGGCTTATACATTGTAAACTGTTTAGGGAGTGCTTAAATGTATTGATCAGCAGTATAGAAACGTACTTGCTATTGCTATTGCTAAAATTATCCTCTCTTTTCAAAGGGATTTGAATAAGCAGTGTAACCCAGTCGGGGGGCTCTTTCTCACTATATAGTTATAGCACGATGATGGTAGTGATTTTATTCAATTATATCTTGCGTTCCCCCTATAACCAGATTCAAGGCAGTTCACAAATTTATTAAAAACTAGTACAAATTAAAACATACAAAAATATCAGTAACACACACTCACACACATACATCCACACACACACATATAAATGCACTTTATATGAACACAATTAAGCAATCTATAGAGTCAAAGCCGTATAAAATTCAGTATAAGACAGACTATAAACATTGATGAAGCAGCACACCATTAAAAGTCCATCAATCACTTTAACTACCATGGTTCCATCCTACGGGATCTTGTGATTTGCAGTTCAGGGAAGGGTACTTAGAATCCTCAGCCAGGGAGCTCCTCTGGTGTTTCTGACCAAACTGCAGATCCCAGGATTCTATAGAATGCAGTCATGGCAGTTAAAGTGGAATCATACTGCTATCACTGTGAGGTGGAAAAGGGCCTAGAGTCAGAGCTTAGGAAAAAAAACTAATAATAATAATAATAATAATAATAATAATAATAATAATAATAAGTAGGTTACAGCTACAATGATTTGAATCTAAGCCTGACATTCCTGAGAATGGATGTAGAATTTCAAATTCACTTTCCTGTCCCTAGCCTTACTTTCCTTGCCTCACAGCAGACCAGCATTAGGCATTCTCATTGTTACTTGCCACCAGGCTGCTTTGTGCATTTAACTGCAGGCTAAACCTTGAACAGCATACCTTGGGGAGTTCATTGTGGCTGACTTTATCAGGAGTTTTACCTGAGTTATACTTTTTTTGCAAAGGAAAAAAAAAAAGAAGATGAAGAAGGAAAGCATTCACATTTTCCTATTGATACACTTTCTTCTGGTCCTTTCCTGAAAGTCATTTGTGATTTCTGAGACTTGCCCTTCACATTTACACAGAGTGCAGTGGCAGAATTCTAGACTGTGTGACTGCAAACTAGAGCTGAGAGGATGGGAGTCATTTTTGGGAGGTTCCCTCACCCCCAGATGCTTCCATGCCCTCAACAACATTCAAAGCTCATTGTATTATGTTTAAGCTCATCTCCAGGGAAGAAGGCGAGTTTCTTACTTGTTAACTTATGGAAGCAATTAGAAATATGATCAGAGAGTCGTAAAATTATAGTGTTGGAGACCACAAGGGCCATTCAACCCAACCCCTCTTCATAGACATGGTTTCCAGACCTTTTACCATTTTAGCCACCTTCCTCTGGACACATTGCAGCTTGTCAATATCCTTTTTTAATTGTAATGCCCAGAACTGGATGCAGTATTCCAACTGGGGTCTGAGCAAAGCAGAATAGAGGGGTAATATTACTTCTTTCAGTCTAGATGCTATGCTCTTACTGATGCAGCCTAGAATTGCATTAGTTTTTTAGCTGTCACATCACAATGTTGGCTCATGTTCAGCTTTTGGTCTACTAAGACTCCTAGATCCCTTCCACATATGTCCCCCATCCTATACTTGTGCATTTCATTTTTTTCTGTCTTACATTTTTCCCTGTTGAAATTCATTTTGTTAATTTTGGCCCAGCTTTCCTAATCTGTTGAGATCATTTTGAATTCTGATAATGTCCTCTGAGGTATTGGCTACCCCTCCAAATTTGGTGTTATCTGCAAATCTGATAACCTGTATTCCTTTATCCAAGTCATTGATAAAGATGCTGAATAGCACTGGGCCCAGGACAGAACCCTGTGGCAACCCACTGATCATTTCTCTCCATGATGAAGAGGAGCCATTGCTGAGCATTCTTTGGGTACAACTAGTCAGCCAGTTACAAATCCACCTCAGTAGCATCATCTAGCTTGCATTTTATTAGCTTCTTTGCACAAATATCACAGGGTACCTTGTCAAAGGACTTACTGAAATCAAGATTCAGTGATGCCCCCCCCCACCTGTACTCTTAAAGTGGTAATTTCTGGAACTACCTCAGTCCAATAGCAGATAGAGGCTCGCATGTTACTACGAATGGTAAATTTGTTTGCTATCACAGTCTATATTTTAAAGGAGATAAATAAGATGCTGAACTCTAGGCCCCAAATAGGTTCAGCTTTTTAGGTAGCTGCCTTTTTGGATAGCTGTCTCAAAGTTCAAAGGAAAACAGAGTGGATTTATCGCCCACTGACCTAGGACCACTATATCCCACTGCCTCAGCCTATGGTGCCTTTTGCATGATATAATTAGATGATACCACTCTAACTGCCATGACTCCATCCTATAGAAATCTGGGATTTTGCTATTTAGAGAGGGGAATTTATAATTCTCACTCAAAGAACTCCTCTGGGACTTCAAACTAGAAGCCCAAGGATTCCATATGATGCAGTCATGGCTACTCAAGTAGAATCATAGTGCTACAATTTTGTACTATGAAATAGCTCCAGATCTCCACTATGTCCAATTTTCAGAATACAGAGAATGGTTCAAGTGTTACCTTTATGGAGATGTGCCACTGCTAAGGGAAAGAGCAGAAACACACCACCTAATTTTGAAAAACAACAACAACAATAACACACCCTTAATACCTTGTGTTTATAATAGATAACAGCTGTAGAAAATTAATTAAAGGACAAGGGGGGAAAGAGTCTAGTAGGATGGCACCATAAATTCTCCAGAGCAATGTAAATGAATGAATCACATTTCCGCCTAGCATTAATGGAATTTTACTCGTGTTTGAAAAAAAGAGACAAGAAATACAACATGCATCCTAGACCAGCCCTGCATGATACCCCTACATTAATAAAGCAGCATTTGGTTTGTCAGGATTAGTAATGAATAAAATAGTCTGCAAAACTGTGCTGTAAACTGATTTGGTTAATGGAGAACTAACAGCTAGACTTGATATATGTCATGTTTAGGGCTGCAGTTCTGTTCCCACACACTTTGAAGTAAGGCCTACTGGCCTCCATGGGAATTCCTTCTCCATAGAATGGTACAAGATTGTAGTTCACACACTACGTTTTGGGTGATGTAGCCAATACATTAGCCCCGTGAAAATGATTTTTCCTGGGAAAATCTATATCTGTGAGGTGAGCACTGGAAATAGGAACATGTTCCTACTGGACTCGTTCTTGACCCTCATGTTTATGTAGAAGGTTGGCTTTCTACATAATGTGCTGGTAGCTTGTGGTTCCCATGTGAGTAGGATGTTGACTTTGCTATAGGTTTTGGTCTATAGTGAGCTATTTAGTGAGCTATTCAAAATGCTAGATACTAGACCTAAATAATCAATATTGATGATTGTTGGTGGCTAGAGGATCTACACCCAAATTTCTCCCTAGAATCAAGAAGATTTTTGTTGACTACCCAAGAAATCTACAAATATACCAACATCTTCCTTAATATTGTACATCATTTAAAATAAATAGATAAATCAGGAATGACACTAGCTGACCATTGACTCAAACTGGAAATCAATTGAAAAGTTTTAGCCTTAGCTTCACAGATATCAAAACCAACTTGCAAATTGCTTGGAAAACCTGAAAATCACCTTGGCAATTGTGTAGTTTCCCCCTCCTCCCCAGAACTTGGAAAATTAACTTTTGAGGCCCCAATTCCTAGAATCCCCCAGGCCGTCCGGCTAGGGGATTATATTCCAAAGAGGCAACTTGTTGAACACCCTAAAAAGCTCTCATTTATGCAAAACTCAGGCCAAAGCAAAAAGGATTAGGACTTTGTAGACCAATCAAAATGAAACTAAAGATCTGCCTTTCCCTCCCAATAAAAACCTTACATGTCTACGTGTACAATTTCTCTCTCCCTTCCTCTCTCCATATCCATCTCTCAGGGAGCAGGACATAGTTATCCAAGATTGTGCATTTTGTTTTTTAAATCTCTGTGGGTACAAAGTTCAGTGCCTTGTCATTTCCCAGATGCCTAAGGTGATGAAATACATCCGGCTCAGAGGGTTTCATACCATAGGAGGGGTTGGGGAGAAAGGAAAAAGATGTTTTAAATAAAAAAGACATTGAATGTGAATAAATGTACCCTGTTACGTCAGTACCATGTTACTATATATATTGCAGCTGTGGATTGTTATCCTCCACCTCCCTGTAAAACTTACAATTGATGGGTGAGATGAAACCTTAGTACCCTGTTATGTTAACATCTCATCTATTGTCCAGTGAAAACAAGGCGAAGTACATTGTTCTCTCTCATTTCATCTTTATAAGAACCCTGTGAAACCTCTGCCTTCCTGAAGGTTATGCAGCACGATTCATGTCTGAGCAGAGATTTGAAGTTGGATCTCCTGCCTGCTAGTTTTGCACTATAAGCACTGGTTCTCAGACTTGCTGTGAACTGTGGGGAATCCAGTGAAAAACACTCTTTGAAAGCAACATGGGCTAAACTGAGTCCTTATGGTTCCTGAGTCTGTGATCGCCTTGAATTTCACACAGTCATTGCATGACTACATTCCTCGCATGACGGAATACATGCACAAATTCATTCATATTCTGTAGCATTTTATCACCTGAAGAATTCATGTGATTTGAATCCTGTCCCCACTTTATTTTATTTTATTGAAATTCATGTGAGACTTGTTGAAAATTACTAACCAACCAGAATAATATTATTTTTTTTGTTTTAGAAACAAATGGCTTGACGTCAAATAAATGTTTACATTTCGACTGAAGTTTAAATTACACACTACGCAGAACTCCAGAATTATTTTCTTTTCTCTTTTTTAATCCCAGAGCAAGCCCTGGGGAGGCTGCCTATTAGGGAAAGAAGGACAGATAGGGGAGAGGTTGCTTAACTCCTTTCCCTCCGGTTGTTTTTCAGCTTAAAAAACATCCTCATTGACCTGTTTTTTTTCACCCAGAAGGGTGAGAAAAAAAAAAATACAAGAAACCTACAGGAAGCTCATATCTTTCCTTCCTTAGGTGGAAAAGCAGGTTGGACATGAGTGGTTTTAAGCTGAAAATGACTGGAAGAGAAATGATCACATGCCTTCTTCTGTCCACATCCCTGCCATCTCTTTCCTGCAGAGGAAGAAAGCCTAAAGTGCCATGTAATATCAGTGTTTGCTGCTGGGTTCTATGTCATTGCGGTAGTGAGCTATTCATGATGCTGAACCTATTTTAGTTTCGACTAAAACATGGAGTATATTCATCACTATGGAAGCCACCAGTTGCCTTTATGTAATATGCAACTATACCTTGGAGAAAGATAAATCTTAACGGGTGGTATTAAAAGTTCTGATGTTTCTTCTCCCCACTTGATGGGGATATGGGGTAATGGTGTAGGGAACTGATTCCTCACCCCAGTTTTGTTACTTAGAGTTACAATAATAGCAATGCCAGACCATTGAGAATTAGAGTAGCATAGTGGCTTGGCTGCTGGACTCAGTGGCTGATTTTGCGCCTGTCATTCCCTCAGCTTGACCAATCATACACTGTTGTTGCCAGGACAAAATGAAGAACAGGAAAACCATGTATGTCACCTTGAGCTCATAGGAGGAAAGGCACAATATAACTGTGGCTAACTAAATAAGTAACCAATCTTGAGAACTACAGATTGTACTTGGCACAAAGCTTCCTCTGGAAACAGCAGTCCCATGTTAAACCCTCCTCTTCCTGATACACTGTAGGATGACTTGTCCTGTGTTGTGATGTTGTTACTTTGTGAATTTTCCAACCTTTGACCTGTTCTGCAAAGTCAGGAAGACATACATGTCATCACATAAGGGAACGGATGTCACATGTCCAAGGGGAGAGGGTATGAACTTGGTATGGGGATGCCATTTTCAGGAGAAGACCTGTGTTGAATATAATGTGGTGTTGGGCCCCTTTAATGTGAGCCATCTTCTGTTATAAGGCTTTACCTAGACATTAGCAAATCCAACTGTAGCAAAATAGGGGAAATAAAGCTAAGGAAGGAAGAGGTTAAAGGTTTCACTGGCACAACAAATTATGCTTGCGGGCAAGCCAGCAGTTTGGAAGAGCTTTGATAAAGAAAAGCAATCTTACAATGACCCCCACTACTCCTGTGGCTCAGAAAAGGCATTTTTGCTTAAGTCACTAGCCATCAAGATGCTGATCTGGGGGGGTTGTCTGACAAAACAAAGTAGCCAGATGGGAAAACCCCATTTTCAGACTTTGTTTTGGTTGGGTTCCAAAGGGAAATAATAATTAGGCACATAGTATGGGTCAAACCAGATTAGCTGGCAAAACTTGACAAGACTTCAGGAAAAAACGATATGCTTTGGAGAAGATCCTTACTCAATGAAATTTAGGGCAAGGCCTCCCATCTGATCTTAGAAATCAGGCCTAGTTGGGGGACTGCCAAAGAATACCAGGTGGTATAGACTATATTTCAGAGGAGACCAATGGAAAACCACTTCTGAGGATTCCTTGTCAAATAAATTTCTATGAAATTCATAGGGTCACCATAAGTTGACAAGTGTTTTGAAGGCACATGTATTTACACACTATTTTTCATTGTACATAAGACTAGCAAATGAACAAACAAAAATAATTGAACGAAGACATTGCAGAAGAGTGGTGGTGGAGCTGACTTTTAAAAAGTAGACTAGAATTCCCATTTCAAAAAACAAAGCTGTTTGTTGCTGTTCCTCAAGGGAACCACATCTATGGTGCTCTTTGTCTATCAAGATTGTTGCATTCTAACCTGTGCAGGATTATGCTTTGATGAAAAGATGGAGCTATTAGGGAGTGTTCAGAACATGTTAGAACTTTGTGCTTTGCAATGAAAAGTGCCTAAGGAAGGACAAGCATGTCTTGGATAATATACATTATTATGATCTTTATCACTCTAAGATCCCTTGTAAGGCCCTTGCCGCAGTATCGGAGTACCTTGTAAAATTATTACCTCTCTCATTCTCACAACACCCTTTTGTATGGTAAGGAAGTGATGTCAGTCTCTCTGTGCCCACCTCCAGTGCCATTCCGCACATATGGTACTGGGCCAAAATCTGAGATCTCACACCCAAAGCCACAGAAAGAGAGTGGCACAGAAGGAATTTGAACCAAAATTCTCTTCCCTACATTGTTTTCTGCGCCAATCTTACACTAACTGAACTTTCTCAGTTTGATCCACCCTAGCATCTATGTCTTTTTTTTTCTTTGTTCACTGAGAGATTATATCTTCCATGGGGTCAGGAGGAGGTTAAGGTGGGGGGGTTAAAGGAGGTTAAAAGGGGGCAGCAGGAAACAGAGTGCTTTGTGCATCATAATTTCAATTGGTTAGTTATCTCAAATCTCTGGTTGCCCATCCCTCCAATTATTTTACGAGTATTTATGAATCATAACCAATTATTGCAAGTAACTACACTAAAGCATGAAAAATTTATTGCTTAGGCCACTAGAATAACAAAATGTAGACTTTATTAACATAGTCATTCCAGACTATGGTATTTGGTTGCAAAAGTTATGGATGCCTAAGCCCTATTTTTCATGTCCACACCCACCTAGGCACTGTTAAGGCTTTAATCATGTTTTTCCTAAACCATGATGTCTATTTCAAGTTTTGGTCTTCCATTTGTTCTAGACTTTAGCTCCCAGACACCCCAGCCAACTTGACCAAGAGTTATGGGAGCTGAAGTCCAAATCAACTGGAAGACCAAAGGTTGGTAACCACTTTTCTGGATGCCTGATTGGTACCAACATTAAAATCAATTGGGGGCCAAGTGAAAACTTGGCTTTTTATTGAAACCTTCAGGCCAAACTGATTTTATCCAGGCTGCACATGTTTTATGGTTTTATTATTAAAGTTTCCTTTAACTGGTTTTAAATTCTCTGTTTTTAACTGAGAAACTGTTTAATATATTTTAATCTTTTTTAACTTTTGCAATTATTTCTTCCCAACATGACATTACCTTTCTATGCTGGTGGGATTGTGTATGCCTGTGAGGCAAAAGATTAGGTTGCTGGTACCAGTGCTGCTGGCAGGATCTCCCATGTCAGACAGGTTTTTGCTGACCAGCCAGACTAAATGTGCCAAACAGCTACTGGGCAGCAGCAGTAATGGGTGTATATATGTGATACTAGCAGAAGATCTTTCAGAAACATTGGGAGTGGCACTATATTTAATGCTTGCTAGTATGTCGCAGAAGAAGGCAATGGTAAAACATTCCTGCAACATTCTACCCGGAAAACCCTATGAGGAGACAATCCTAAATGAAACCAGAGATAGTGTCAGAAGATGAGATTCCCAGGTCAGGAAGCAGTCAGCAAACTACTGGGGAAGAGCAAAGGACAAGTAGCACTGTGAGTAATGATGCAACTGGACTCAAGCTGAAAGGATGTTTAGCTGTTGATGTGCTCAAATGTTCAAAGCTGCACAACACATATTATAGGAACATGGGACATGAGAAGCATGAATCATAGGAATCTAGACAAAAATAAGAAATGGAACATATAAACATTGCAATACGTTGGGTGAGCAAGCTAAAGTGGACAGGAATGAGACATTTTGCATCATAAAACACAATGTTTTATTCGGGAAATGAACATCTAAGAAGAAAAGGGGTGGCATTAATTGTGAGGAGAGAGGTATCAAGAGCAGTCAAGGGATATTATGGAAAGTCTGACCAAATAGTATTAATAAAACTTCAGGGAAACCCTATAAATATAACCATAATCCAAGTTTATGCTCAAGCTCCAGAGGCAAAAGAGGAAGGAACTGAAAAATTCTATGCTTGAGTCCAGGAGGAAATTGATCACACACCAAAACAAGGCACATTGGAATGCAAAAGTAGGAAACAAACCAGAACCAATAAGAGAATTAGGCCTAGAATGAACAAATGAAACAGTAGAGTGACTGACTGAATTTTGTGAAGTTTGTTCATCACAAACATACTTTTCAGGTAACCAAAGATCTGACTATATATAGAGACATCACTTGATGGCCAATATAGAAATCAGATAGGCTACATAATTGGAAGCAATAGAAGGTGAAGCTGCATTCTCCCTGCAAGAACAAGGCACCATATTCTGGAATCCTGGGATCTGCAGTTTAGAGAGGGATGTCTAGAATTCTCAGCCAGAGAGCTCCTCTAGTGCCCCACCAAGCAAGAAATTCCAGGATTCCCTAAGATGCAGTTATGGCAGTTAAAGTGGAATCATAATGTGGTATGACAAGCCCATTGTAAATCACTTTGAAACCATTGCCAAAATGCAGATGAATGAATGTTTAGTAATTAAGTAAAACGAGGCTGCATGTGTATTGCTTAATTAATGCAGTTTGACACCACTTTAACTGTTATGGCACAATGATATAAAATTATAGGATTTGCAGTTTTGTGAGCTATTTACCACAGATATCACTGTCAGAGAGCTCTGATGCCACAACAAACTGCAAATTCCAGGATTCCATAGGATGGAGCCATGACAGTTAAAACAGTGTTAAACTGCATTAATTCTGCAGTGTGGCAGCAATCAAATAGGCTGGTTGCTACCCAAACTGTTTTGTCTCTACTGGCCAACCAGGAGCCTTTTTGGTTGGGTAGTGCTAGACTAGTGCTAGTTCTAAATTAGAACTGATGGCCTCACTAAATTTTGGAAGAAACTGCAAGATAGATGATTCTGAAGTACCCAAAGAAGCTGGGTATAATATACCCATACGTTAGATGAACTGACTCTAGTCATGGGTCTCTTCCAACTCTATGATTCTATGGACATTACCAGTGGCTCTCTAGCTGAAGGGCCATGTGGAATGGTATTATTTAGTCAACGACGGGGAGAAAACAGACAGTGATTAAAAACTTCCTGGCTGAATGGAAGATGCAGGTTGCACACATTATAGATCTGAAGGCTTCATGGTCAGAATGGTTGTGATACAAGAAATGACTGTTTTCATTCAAGCACACAGAGCCATGGATGGATGCCATGGAATCTGATGACCCTGCAAACATACAGGTTTGTTTTTCAGTGACTGATCTTTACAGAGCACGTCTGCTCTTAATCATCTCTTCAGTCCCAAACGACATGAGTGATTACTCTCAGGAATTTCCTGCTTTCCATTTAAAAATATCCTGATGGAACAGAAAATTTGAAAACTCTACCAAAGAGTAGCTCAGTCCTCTTAGCCCAATTACAAGCAGGCTTCTTGAGAAGACTGTGCAGTAAATTGGCTTAAATGAGTTCACATGGCACTACTCTGTTTCTGTCTACAACATGATTGACTCAAAACGATCTGGCTTCAAAGGCTCAGATAATTGTAAAGATGGTGGGAGTAGGTAAAAGCAACGGTTGGGAAGGTATAGTCTGTGGGGCATATGCAACCCCTCACAGTGTTTTTTTGTGGGCCCCAGGCTCATTCCATCTCACCAGAGTCTCAAAACATTTGCCTCTCAGTTAATCCAAATTAGATCCAAGGGTTTATCTACATATTTTGTTTTGCAATGAGACTAAGGGCCAGAACAGACAGGCCTCTAAAGCCGCCATCTGGGTGGCTTCAAAGTGCACCATTTAGATTGCATATTCCGAAGCCACCCTGAAGCATTTAAATACTACACGTCGCTGGAGCATCTTGAAGCCAGGTTTGGGCTTTGGCGGGGCCAGAAAAGCCAGCTTTTTTCCGCCCAGAAAAGGAGCTGATCTTATCCACGCCTTTTTGGGGCTGGCTTCAAGGCAGATTGGGGCCATTTCTTGTGGTTGGTGCAACCCCAATCCATCTTTAGAAGGGATAGCTTCAAGATGCCCCTTCTTGCCGATCTGTTCCAGCTCTATGTGAATAATCTCACTCCTGCATTCCTGATTTGTTGTTCACACTATTTTTTTTGTCCAAACTGCATCTATGAGCATCTCTGTGAGTTCTGTTGCCCACATATGTCAAGAATGTGTGAATAAAGATGAAGTTGGTGATGTGCATGTATTTGCATTCAAAATTCATGCGAACACCACAGATTCAACTCATGTTCTAACAGGATTACTTATATCATCTGAATAACCCCCAAACCTTCCAAAACTCTTTGCATTCTGACACCTCCCAGCTCTCCAAATTGTTTGGGCATTTGCAAATCCAAACTGGAAGTAAGTTCTGGTCACTTCTCAATTGAATTTTTGGTCAGCTTTAAGTGCTGGGTCCTGCCAAGTGTCCATGGAAAAAAGGATGGCCCCTTTACCCATTGCAGTGGTCCAACTCTGGTTTAAGATCAAAATGTATTCATAGGAAGGTTGTTATGAGTACCTTCTTTTGAGAGTGTTAAGGAGGCTTGCTGGGAAGCAGGAACACTAGAACTAATTCAACCAGTGTTTCAAACCAGACCAGAGTTTCAAATTTTCCTTTTTGGACTACAATCCCTATGCCATGCTGACTTCAGGATTCTCAGAGTTGTAATCATAAGTTTCATCTTGATCAAATGTGCTTTGAAAACTGGAGGGTGAAGCCTGATCCCAAACAGAGTTTGCCAAAGTTACTTTTGGAGATTACTCCAAGGAGTCCTTTAGTCATGGATTCTGGGAGCTGCAGTCCAAAAGCAAAATTTCCAAGCTTTGTTTGGGACCTGTACCACCAGACATCATCCTCCAGTTTTCAAAGCACTTAATTTTCGAGAAAAAAAGAAATTAATTGCTATAAAAATTTGAAAGGCTTCAAAACATCTGACTCTCTTCACCCTTATCACCCTTACTGTCACACTGTGGATCACTGCCTAACTTCCTCCTGCTCTCCAGCACCAACTTAGGCATTGCTTGAAGGTTTTTCTGTCAACCATGTATACCATCTTGATTTACTCTGAGGTAGCCTGACTTTTACAGACTTCTAGGGTATTAATAAACTAACAAGAATAATTCCAGTTTTAAGTGCTTTTTGACCACTCTTAAAATGTGGGATCAAAAGGAAGTCCAGAGTAAATAAAAATTGTAATCACAGTTGGAGAATTTGTATTGTCTCACAAAATGGCAAATTGGCATTACCAGTGTGTACCAGTCTTCCTTAACCTAATGTCCTCCCATAACCTGGTGCTTTGGATACCAATGCCCATAATCCTTGATCGCTGGTCATGCTGATGAGAACTGTAGTCCAAACATCTGAGTCGGGGGAGGCTGGAACTGGTGCTGATGCCATTCTAAGACCATTCATTTGAACTCCACACAATCAAATAGCACAGGCTAAATTCTTGAACACCCAGCTACCTCTCAGCACTGTCTGAAAGTGTCAGCAGTACCCTCATGCATTCAGAAATTTTGTGAACTTTCCTTGCAATATGCCAATGTCAATCCTCTTTTGTATGCCAGAGCTGTCTGTTTCTACCTGCTAAAGAGAATGATGTGATTGAGAAGGCAGCCAGCAATGCAAGACCTGAGAAGAAAGTTAATGCTGAAAAAGGCCACAGAGAATACAATCCTCAAAGAATGTGATTAATGGGGTAGCCAGGTCTCTTAGCAATCGCTACTCTGTCTGTCTGTCTGTCTGTCTGTCTATCTATCTATCTATCTATCTATCTATCTATCTATCTATCTATCTATCTATCTATCTATCTCTATCTGTCATCAGTATTTAGCTGTATGCTGTCAAATTAAGATCATTTGCTACCATAAATGGTTTGGATAAGAATCTTGTTGCTTGTATTTTTCTAATTAAATGAATGAATCAACATCCTCTGTGAACTATAACCCACATTTTGTTGTGATGTCCTTCACTATGCTAATGTGTTTTATGCAGGAATACTCTTAAAGATGGCTTTGGCATTATAGCTGATATCAGGGTATTCCCTACATCTCCTTATCCCATCAGTTCTGTGTGTATGCTTCTTCATCTCTCTCTCTCTCTCTCTCTTTTGCTTTTTACTTGGTGAAAAAAATATGTCATTTTGACCCAATCTTGATGCTGTATTTACTGATACTATGATATTTGGATTCTTCCCAAATATAACAAATGAAAGTTCAGTGTTCTTTCCCATCACTGAATAGTGTTTCATATTTCAAAAGAAGTCATCTTCTGCATCTTTACATGAATGAACTAATAAGTATATCATTCCAAAAGACTTGAACTACTCGATTCATGAGAAGGGACAGAAAATGAATGTGTTTGTTCTGCAATATTACAACAAGAGAAGAAGAAAGATGTAAACCTAGCTAACTTAAATTAAACATTGAATATCACTAGAGGTCTTATCATTTCTTTCCTGAAAATTCAGCTCCTTCCCTATTATCCATTCATGGGGAAATCACTAGCCAGCCCCATCATATGCAGAGTGAGTCAACAGCCTCAGGTGGCAGATGTAGAGATGGTTAAAGTGTCCATCCATAGAGTGATGCTCCCAGCCATCTCTATCTGGTGGAGGAGACAGTTGCATAGGCCCCAAACAACTGCTATCCTGGGTTCCTAAATTATTCTGCAGTCCCAGGTGCTGTGAAAGATAAATCTCCTTTTAACTGCTGGTCCAACTGGCTTTTAGATAAGAAATGGAGATGGGACACCATCTCTTCCTATTTCTTTTGTAGCAAAATGTCTTGGGTTGGCCCAGATGGCCAGTGGGAAATTTCAAAGCTAATCTTCAACAGGATTTGTAGCAACAATGTGGACTGCTTGTGAGTTGTCAAACACAATTCCAAGAATGTATGCTTGCCTTTTAAAGCTTCTCATGGCCAGTGGCATCACTGAGGGGTTCAGACTGCACCAGGTGACACCCCAGAAGAGGGGTCCTCTTCCCATTGCAGCAGAGAAACAAGCATGTCCCTTGTGGCTTCATCACTGCCCCAGTCCTCTCCCCAGGGAGGGAACCAAGGTGGTGGTGAGGCTGTTGGAGGGGTGAGCATGCCTCTTGTCACTTCATTGCTGCCTCAATCTCTCCTCTCCCATCTGCCAGCCTAGGCCAGGGGTGCCTCTGGGAGGAAGGCTCCCAGAGACTCTTTGGGAGTCTCCTCTGTGGATAAATTAGCTGTGTGGTAGAAGAGACAGCACAGCTTCTCCTTTTCCTCCTCGTCCTCATACCTCATACCTGGGAAGACTCATTGAACCCACGCCCATGAATCTGAGCCCCTCTACTAGGTTTAGGGCTCAGTTCCCCTGCCTCACACTTGATACAAAAATATGAGTTCCAACCATTTCTGCCAGCTTGTCTCAGATAGACCCAGGTGGCTGGGAAAGGGGATTGAAGGGTCCAGCTCCTGTAGGGTGTCATTCACCAAGATCTCTGCTGACCTCAAGGTGGGACATTCTTTAACTGCTCCCCTCTTCTGTCTGCCAGGTATAAGAGGCAAAAACAAAAACAGGGGCAGAAGTGAGACACTCCCCTCCAAAAAATAGCTCCTTCTCCACTATCCCTTGAACCAGCACACCTGTGGGATCTCTGGGGAAAAAAACCCAAGAAAAAGGCCACCATTGGCACTGAAAAACAAGCTGCTGCCACCACCTCTCCCCCTCAGCCGACCCCTTCACACCAGGTGTCACCAAGCCTGGTGATGCCACTGTTCATGAGATGGGCCTTCATATCTTAAAGAATGGGACTATTTCTGCATGCCTGAGCCCCTGAGTCTGCTTCTGTCATGGAATAGCTGGCTTTATATGGTTTTATTGTGTGTAGTGCAGAGCAACATTAACAGAAAGGAAAATGGCCTTTACCTTAGTTGGCCTGGAGAATAGAATGATTTCCTAAGTGAGGTCAGAAACTATACTTCCCTTCTTGCCTCTCTGAAGGACTGTAAAACGTTTATTTTTGGAGACATTGTGCTTTAGAAGTAGTTTGTGAAGCTATTCAGAGTTGATTTGATTTCTGAGTTGGTTTGCTGGCCACTGGGGTCTATGAGCATTTTCAGTTTTGTTTTCTGGTGTTTTTACAAATTATTTTATTATTGTGTGTGTGAATTGCTTTGAATGCAGGTATACCAGTGATGAAATAGATACATTTGTGAACTCAGGATAACCAACGAGTTGTTGCTACCCTGATATATTTACAGATTGAGCCACTCCTAGGGGATGTGGATTGTCTGGTGAGCTTCTTCCTGGTATGGAATGCTGAGAGGACATATCATTCCAGATACTAAGCCACAACTTGATTTCCACTTGTTTTAGCTAAACATAGGAAACTGCTGACTCCATCCAGGTACAACTATGACTAGTGCCATTGTTACACAAAGAACAGGTGAAGGGGACTAAGGGTACCCACCAATTGTCAGTGCTACTTCAAATATAAGGGGAATTAGCTTTTAAAGAGGTTTGGGTAACCTTTGGACCATTTGCACCTACTTATACCAGTACTAACTGAGAAGGACTCCAGGTTTTCAGTGAATTAAGAAGGTTTTATTTCAAAAAATGCAGAGTGTAATCACACACACACAAGATAGCAATCTGCACAGACACAGCATATACAGCTAACCAAAATTGAAATATGTAAACAGGATAGCAGAGTTTTAGGGATTTGTGAGGAGTTATAATTACCTGTCCAACAAGTAGACTCCAGAAAACTGGAGTGGAGTGGCTTGGACTGGGAGGTGTGTATGCTGTCTGTGTGTGAAAAGGCTAGGCTTTGGAACCATATTTATATCTGAAATCTAGCCCTAAACAATGGGCTATCTCACCAGATAACATAGGCTGAATATCTTTTACCAGGAATCAACAATGGGATTCTGGACAGGTTGATGGCTTTAATTTTAATGTGACAAAACCAGTGATTGGATTAGGATATACCCAAGATGGATGGATGGGGAAGCTTGGCTGGGGATACACCAGGGGGTAGGCAGACAAGTTAGCTTACTGCTTTGGGATGCGAGGAGATCCTTTGTCTCAAGTTGCAAGAGGAAATGCAGATCACTTAAGGGAAGGAAGGAGCACTCAGTTCACATTTGGATTTGCAAAGCTTGTTTACAAAATATGGTGATCCCTTAGTTGCTGAACTCATTGACACTAACTTCTGAGTAGGACTGTGGTCCAAGTCCTCATTTTTGCATGACTAACATTTCCTGAGGCTGCATCATCCTATAGTGTGATCTTCTGAAAAATTATACCACAAAGACTGTGTTCTAGAAATTCATGGAAGATTGTATGTCAGAAAAGAAAAGGAGGAGCTCTTCCTGCTTTAGGTTGTGGCTCCAGCAATAGTGATTTTGACACCTGCCTTGGTAGGTTTTTTTGTTTTGTTTTGTTTTTTGCAAAATGACAGAAACAACATACACCAGTGGTTCCTAAACTTTAGCCTTCCGGATGTTTTGCACTTCCGCTCCTAGAAACGCCAGTCAGCTTGGATAACAGTTAGAAATATTGGGAACAGAAGTCCAAAACACCCAGAGGACCAAGTTTCAAAAACACTGTTCTTATTATTTCTGTGAGTGTTTGTGTTAGCAAAAATAAATAATGAGAGTTTGTTCTTAAGTAAATGCATTTAAGATTGCAGCTGAAAATTCACATATTTGCAAGTTAAGGCACCACATGAAGAGGCTTAATAAAAGTTCAGGGGAAAGGGCTTGAAGGGACAGTAACCATACAAATGAATGAATTCAGCCTGCAGGAGAAGAGGATGGAGGGTTATTCTGTAAACCACCCAGAGAATACGATGAAAGGTGGTATAAAAATACTTCTAAGAAACAATTAAAAATTAATGCTCTGCACTTTTCCTGTTGATAAAGAAGGCTTAGAAGCCCCGGAGGATAAAGGATGGATAGTTCTCATTTTATAAAACTCATTGGTGCCAAAAAAAAGTTTGATATGAGCAAAGGGCACTTTCCATTTTTTTAAACTGCTGGGCTTCTATTTTAGGGGTTCCTATTTCAGATCCCCAATGAAATTAGCTAAGAAAGACATGATAATTGTATTGGGACCATAATGCTGGACATGTATTCCTTGTGCCATATCCTCAGGGAAAGAAAAACAGGAGAAAATAGCAGCTGCAATATAGATTGGGAAAAGGGCATGGTGAAAAAAGAGTTAATATATATGTCTGTGAATGCATTTGGAAGACTATTAACCTTACTCCTTCTGAAATGCACAAGGCTGATTTACCCCCATATTAGTGTGAAGCTCTGGAGTATATATGAAATATGATGACTAAATAATGTAACTGTCATTGTAAATGCCTCCTGTATATAATTTACTTCTGACCTCACTGTCCTTCATCCAGATACAACTGTGTGTTCTCTCTATATTCAGTACCTGAAATTTTGTATAGTGCATCATGCCTCTGATGAATGAGCTACAACACATAAAAGTGCATGCTACAATACATTGTTCTTTTTGCTGCAAGAAATTGACATGGGAGATTATCAGACGAGGGAAAAAGCCAAGAATAAAAGACATACTCCCAGCATAATTGCGCAATCAGGCTGAAGATTTTCAGACGATGTCGCGCTCATCCAGGACTTATTCCATGAAGATTGAGGAATGCTCCAGCAACAAACCATTCATGGGGAAGACCCAGGAATGATTTAGTTGTAGGAGCATTCCTGGATCTTCACGTGATGTGTCTGAAAATCTTCAGCTCGATTGTGCTATTATGCTGAGAGTATGCCTTTTTACTCCTGGCTTTTTTCTCCATCTGATAATCTCCATAGTTACCTTTTTCACCCTTTTATAGGGATGTGGGGCAATTGTTCTAAATACTGTTGTATTCACATTTCTGTGACTTAAGCCTGAGGTGACGGCTAAGGTTTGATAAACATATGTGTGTACATCACACAATTATTTCACATTGTCTAAGCTTATAAGTGAATGTATAAGACAGTTCCTATGAAGAGTACAGCAGGCCCTTGGTATCCATTCAAGTTTGGTTCCAGGAGCTCCTTTGGATATCAAAATCCATGGATGCTCATGTCCTGTTAAATACAGTGGCATAGTAAAATGGTGTCCCCTTATATAAAATGGCAAAATCAAGGTTTGTCAATTGGAATTTATGTATTTTTTGTATATTTTCAAGCTGTGGATGCTTGAATCTATGGATAAAGTATTCATGGCTATGGAGGGCCAACTTTATTGTGATTGATATGATGTGAGATGGGCATATAAGCTCTAACTGATATATTGAATCTCAGAAGGCATGCATGGATGGCATGCTCAGATGGTATGCTCAGGCCAGCTTTAAAAACTCTTGGCCTGTTAATCAGTTCAAACCTTTGGAAAGAGTGATCTACCCTTATCCTAGCAGTATGCTGAACATGGAGAAAGACAGAGGGAGAGAACAGGAAAGAGGCAGAGCTGGGAAAGGTAGGCAGTGAGAAAGAACTTGCCCACTTTTTGGCTGTATCCCTACCCAATGGAGACTTCAACCTTTCCCAGCCTTGCCTGCACATGGGCCTTTGGCTGCACCTACACTGCAGAATTAGTGCATTTTGACTCCACTTTAACTGCCATGGTTCAGTGCTATGGGTTTCTGGAACTTGTAGTTTTGTGACCTATTTAACCTTCTCTGTCAGAGAGTTCTGATACCAAAACAAACTACAAATCCCAGGATTCCATAGGATGGAGCTATGACAGTTAAAGTTGTGTCAAATTGCATTAATTCTGCAGTGTAGCAGCAGCCTCTGACAGATTATATTCAAGCAATGTGTACCTTGTCCAAAAAAAGAACCTAAGTTAATGAAACACAACACAATGCAATCCTATACATGTCTACTCAAAAGTAAACTTCACTATAGTTCAGTGCATCTTACTCATAGGTAAATGGGTTAAAAAAAATTTGAACCTTTCTGCAATTGATCATGTTACTCTGTTTGAATAACATCTTCCAACCAAGGCAAAGATGTGCCTCAGCACTGAATGGGAACTGTTTGGTGCTGGGCGACAGAATTGGGCCATTTTTAAGACACTTTGGGGTGCAGTAAAATGCATTTTTTCTTGGACTCGTGCAGCCCCAAGCGGCCCCTTCCTGTGCTCATAACAGGGAAAAATGTGTCCAATAAATTCCTTAGTCTCAAATGTACTACAAGATCCTTTTGCATACTGATATTCTACACTAACATGGCTATGTCTCTGAATTCTTGTTTTTAAGAATTTACTTTTGATTAGAGATTATATGAAATATAAGATTTCAGAATATATAGAATAGAGGAGAGAAATGTTCCTTAAATCCCATCTCAAACTTAAAAAGTAAACAGTGAAGACATATATTAAACAGAAGATTCCCTGGGGGGACAAAACTGAACCTCAGTTTAAAGAGACAAGGAATGCTCAGGAGTTAGAGCAAACTTTCTTACTTAGAAGTAAATGTCCTTCACATACTCCCACACTCCTCCACCCACCAAGTCAGGATGTGAGACCTGTGTGAAAGAAACCACACAAATAGTACTATGTTTATTTTCAGGTATGGTAGAGAATCTCAGTCGTGGTTTGAGCATTGGACTACAACTCTAGAGATCAGGGTTTGATTCCCTGTTTGGGCATAAACACCCACTTGGTGACCTTGGGCAAGTCACACTCTCTCAGCCTCAGAGGGTGGCAATGGCAAACTCCCTCTGAAGAAATTTGCCAAGAAAACCCTACAATAGGTTCACCATAAAGGTAAAGGTATTCCCCATTGACAAGGTTGTCAAGTCATGTCCAAGTATAGGGGGTAGTGCTCATCTCCATTACTAAGCTGAAGAGCCAGCATTGTCAGAGACTACTCTGTGTTCATGTGGCCAGCATGATTGCAGAGAACCGGAGTGGTACCTATTTATCTACTTCCATCTGAATGCTTTCAAACTGCTAGGTTGGCAGAAATTGGGACTTGTGATGGGAGCTCACTCCATCATGAGGCACTCAGGCCTCGAACTGCCAACCTGACAATCTTGCAATCAACAGAGTTAGCGTCTTAAACACTTGAACCAACGCATCCCACCAAGTTCATCATAAGGTGACCATAAGTAAAAAATGACTTGGAGCACACAACAACAATAGCAAACGGTAGAAAATTTCCAGAACTAGGATACAAGAAATAATCTAGTGAACTTCACTACATTTTGGGGCAACAGGACAGCATGAGGAGATGATAGGCTTCAGGGGAAACGTATTTTAGAGAGTTAGAAGAAGCTGCGTAACCTCAAACAAGCAGGGACACATGTCAGTTGTAGAAGCCGAAAAAGATCAGAAAAGAGTGGATGCCATGAGCACCCACGGTTTGGAAGGGAGGGTTGGCACCTCCCTGCCTCCAGTCTTGATGGCCTGCTTGTTCTAACTGAGCCAGCAGCCTCTGGGGGCAAAACGTTCCAGGAGCAACACATGAGTCCAACCTGAGAAGGGAAGGATATCTCTCCTTCTGGGGGTGCTTCTTTCTCTAGCTCACACAAACCACAGCCAAAATGCTATAAAAGCACCCAAATGCAAAACTTGTCAAATAAATTCTATAATTATAAAAGTGTGATACACAAAACCCAGGCCACAAAAACACTACACGGACACAACAACCCTGATGGGACACATCCTTTCCAGGAAACTACTGAACCATCTCATCAGCATCCTATCCGGCAAACAGAAGAAGATCAAAAACGAAATCTCAAATCTGGAACTACACATTCAGAGCCACCAGCCCTCTGCACATCAGAAGACTACACCGAATTTCTTCAGGGAAAGAAAAATCACATACGCAGCACAGTGTGCCTCTCTAAAGAAAAAGAACGAAAATAAATTCTTTCTAACTACCGGCCTCCGTGGCCCACAACAAAACACCACCAGCTTGGAAAATAACATTGTAACCTTTTCCAGCAACATACTAACTTGAGCAGGAAGAGAAGTCTGTCCTTTCACAAAGTCTATCCTTCTGTCTATTCACAAAGTCTATCCCTCAAAATCTATACACATGATTCAGTTCTGTGGTGACCTGGAGGCTTTCTTCCACCACCTATGGCTTAAGGAATATTTCAGGGAGAGTGACACCAGCCAGAATAACAACTCACAAGCTTCTCCTCAGTCAGCACCATATCACAATAGTCTTGCACTAACATACAAGAATATGTTGCCATGTGCTACAAAAAGAATTCTGCATGGACACTTCCCAAAGGCTGGAACATGGAATTGGATCTCTATATAGAATGTTTTTGGTGTTGTGTCCAAACTGAGATAATCTACAAGAGACAGAATTCATCACAAAATCTCAGCTGTATGGAATGAGTTGCCATCCACAATCTCAAAAATATTCCTAACATTATTATATGACAGGCTAGCAAAGGATGAGCTGGGGGCTTCACGAACAAGTCACACTACACACAGGAAGGTGGGAGACAACTGTCCAACACCACATTTTACAGAATGCTCTCCAAAAACCCCACTGATGAATATGAGAAAGAACTAGAGAAAGAGAGAGAGAGAGAATCAAATTCAAATGAGCACACCCTATGAGCCCAAACCAGGGCTCATAAATGAAGCAATCCAGGAAGACCTATTGACCCAAGCATTAGAACATTGACTCAGGCCATATACAATCAATATTCCAACCTAGACGAAGGATGCAACTGATACAGTCCATACACAACCTTCCAAAGAACACGATTCCAGCCACTATGGATGTAGAATCCCAATACACCAAAATCCTACATCAGGATGGATTACAAGCCATCACGAATACCATTCTGAATGAGGCTACAGCAGATGTAGCAACCAAACCCTATCAATTTGTTCTTTCTCCTAACTACATCACTTTTGGAAATAAAAAAAGCTGATAGAAATAAAGTCAACTCATTTGAGGTGTGGTGGTGAAGAAGAGTTCTGCATGTACTGTAAACAACTAAAAAGAGCAACAACAACAAAAAAAAGCTGGGGGGGGGTCTGCAACAAATCAGATCTGATTTCTTCTTAGAAGCCAGGATGACTAAATTAAGACTGTAGTATTTTGGGCACATTATGAGAAGGTGTGACTCACTGGAAAATATGATAATGCTTGGAAAGACAGTTTAATACCCAGAAACCATTTACTACAAGACAGACTCAAAACACAAAATGACAGAACACCTGTAATGATCACCTACAACCCCCACTGAGACCACTCAAATGCCTTATCAATGGACAACAAACAGTTCTCTTACAAGCCTGGGAGGCAGGCCTTTATTGGCCTACAGACAGCCTCCTAATCTTAAACAACAACTCACTTATAACACTTATATACTCACTTATAACAGGACACATAACATGGATCCAGGACAAGACCCTGCCACAAACCCAGATGCCAATCCTGTTTCCACATCTACTCTGGGGGCAATGTTATAAGGACTGGTAACATCACCCACAACATTAGAGGTACATTTACTTGCTTTTCGTCCAGTGTGACATATGCCATCCTATGTCAGCAATGTCTATCTACACTCTACATTAGATGAACAAGGCAGTTTCTGAGCAAGAGGATTAATGGGTACAAATCTGACATTAGAAATCACAGTACCCAAAAACCAGCTGCAGAACATTTTAACCTTCCTGGACACAAAGTAAGGAATTTACAAACTGTGGTCCTTGAATAAGGAAATTAAAAAGGTAGACTACAAAGAGAAGTAGCTGAATTGAATTATATTCACAAACTCCAGTCTATTAGCAGAGACATGAACAAAGAGAGTGGGTACATGGCAGACTACATATATTAATATAAGAGTCCTTGCTACTGCACACATAACAAAAGGAATCTTCTGAGAGAGTTTAGAATCCAGGGACACTGCCTTTTGATAAGCAGATTTATTGTTTTCATACATCAACACTAACTGACCAACATAAATATATTTGAAAGACCTGTATCACCTCACCCAGCTCTTTGAAAATTTAAAATAAGGGACATGATTTGAATCTTTCTGGATCCTATTGCATTATATCCCACTTCCACAACTGTACAAATATGCTTTATAAATGAAGCCTTAATACCACTTGATACTGCATCTGAAGAAGTAGGTTTATATCCATGAAAGCTCATACAAAAATAAAAAGCAGTTAGACCTAAAGGTGCTGCCACATTTCTTTCCCTCCCTCCCCTTTCCATTCTCCTTTTCATACTAATAGAATGGAGACACAAAAAACATTGTTCATTTAGTGTTTCCATGGCCTGGTTTTTGTGTATCATGATTTTATAGTTATATAATTTATGAGCCAGCTTGGTGTAGTGGTTCTGTCTGTTGAAATAATACATTTTTTTCTTTCCACCATTATTTAGTCCTTCTACTTGTAGGTCAGCCGTAGTGCCAGAATGGGCTTTGAGGGAGTCAATAAAGAATGCAGCCTATAAAAGATATCTTTGCACTCCCTGTGATGGACTATGTTCACGGGTTGAGATTCTCCTGAACACAGCATTGTTACTGGAAGACCATGGCCTGTTACAGACAGCCAAAATAAAGCTGCTTCGAGTCACAGTGGAGATATGGTGTTTCAATGATGCATGCGTCCTAAGAGTCCAGAACTCACACCAAAGCCATGCTCCAGCCCTAAGGACTGGAGCATGGCCTTGTTGTGGCTTCTGGACTCTTAGGACGCATACATCATTGAAACCCCAGATCTCCACTGTGACTCGAAGCAGCTTTATTTTGGCTGTCTGTAACAGGCCCATGTAGCTCCTATGGCCAGGGGAGCCTTTGACTAGCTTCAGATTTCAAGGGAAGCAAGTTCTGACCATATCGGTTTCTTCTCAGGCAGAACTGCTGTGATTTACTCTGCATGGGATTGCCCCTGAAAAATGTTGGAAGCTACAACTAGTTGAGCTTGTGCAAAAGGCAGTGGCTGGCTGCTGTCTAGATTTTATTTTACAAATTAATTGGTTTAATCCCTCTGGCAGATGAAATACTTTCCTAGAAAAGAAATGTCCTAAAAATCACAAGAGTTGTGGTCAAATATGCCTCCTTCTAGATGGAGTTCCAAAGGAAAAAGCCTTAGGACTGGTCATTCTGTATTTACATTATATATGGTGATATGCTAGGCAATATCAGCCCTTGCTTGTGTCTAGGCTTATTTATTAACTCTACTTTCCTTCAACCATTTATTTGTACCCCATAGATCTTCACAAAGGTCTTTTGATCTGCCAATTGAAGGAAAGCAAGGATGGGGCCATCGTGGCCTCTTTAGGGAGGGACTTCCAAAGTCTGGGAGCAGCCACCAAGAAGGCCCTTGCCCTTGTTCCCACTAAACCAGCCTGAGAAGGTGGTGGGACTGAGAGGAGGACCTTAGAGTTGTGGTCTTAGAGTTCTCATGGGTTCATAAAAGGAGATACAGTCCTTCAAATAACCTGGACCTAAGCCATATAGGGCTTTTGTGGTCAAAACCAGCACTTTTAATCCTGCCCAGAAAGGACCAGCAACTGGTGAAATTGTTACAATAAAGAGTTGTCTGCTGCCTGTAGCCTGCCCCATTTAATAATCTGGCTGCAACTCTTTGGACCAGCTGGAGTATCCAAGCATTTTCAAAGGCAGTCCCACATAGAGCACATTATGGCATGTATCCAAGGATCCAATAATGCAATGGGATGTAACCAAGCCAGTTCTGACTTCTCCAGGAACAGGCGTAGTTGATGCTTTAGCTTTAACTGTGCAAAAGCATTCCTGGTCACGGCTGAAACCTGGGTCTCCAGGCTCAGCGATCAATCCAAGATTACCCCCCAAAACTGCAAAACTGCATTTTTAAGGGGAGTATAAATCCATCAAGCTCAAGCTGAATCCCTATTCCTAGAATGCCTGCCCATTGTTTAGTTCTGTATCAATGTAATTAAAACACTGGCACAATCCAGTTGAATGAGTTGCAGGTCAAAGTGAGCTTAGAAATTTTGGTATATGAGCTACTCATGGCCATGTACAGTTCTACTAATACTCTATTAAACATTTTGCCACAGTGTATTTTATCACTTTCTCAGGAAGTCCATTACAGTATAGAGAAACAGTGTAGCATATAGCTCAACAGCAATGAATCAATGTAGCTGACATGTAGCGTATGGTGTAAGACTGCTTAATGAAGTTCATAAAAGCTAGGAGCACAAAATAAAAACAAACTTATAATGATTTTTTTTTTCAAAACAAGTCTTCAGTTTCCCAGAACTTAAAAGTCCAACTTCTTTTCTTTACATCCAATAAGGTATGACGGCTGCTTTTGTTGTCTCCTTACTGCTCTGTGCACTTTGACTATGTTGTCTGGGAATGGAAAAGCTTCTTTTTGCAGATGAGTCAGTGGACTGGATAGTAATCTATGATCCATTTATATGTGGGAAGCAGTGAAGGAAGAGATGTGGCAATTTCTGGAGTCGGGGAAAACCTCAACATGTCTGAATAAAGAGCTATTTGTGCAACCAGGAAGGTGAATGGCTATCAGAGATGTAAAGCACACAAGATTATCAGACTAGTTCCATCATCAGTTTTCCCAGATGGGGCCCAAAGGAGCAATTGCAACATTAGGCTGAAGTCTGCAAAAGGCTAAAGGACTTTTGAGTTTGTTTTCTGAAAAGATCAGACAGAAAGAAAAAAACCCATGTAATATTTTGGATGCTGTTTAGTGACTCTTTGGGATAGGCTTCTTTAGCAATAGCTTATGCTCTGCAAAGTATTTCAAAAGAGCAGGGGATCAATTATTTCCTAACTCTGCATTGCTCAAGATGTAATAGGAGATTTGGGGTAATAAGAAGTAGCTGCTTCTGAGGTGGAATATTTTGTATTTTGTATTATTATATTGTGTACATACATAGCTAGTGTGATGTGTGGAATGCTGTGTATATGTGTATAAAAGGTGTGTTTGTGTCTATATCCATATATTCTATACATGTATCCCATCTTCCAGCCTAAATAAGGTCCCAGAGACAACTCACAACTGGGAAACAAAATGCAACTACAATAAAATAGCAATAAAACCGAACAATGAAAAGAGAGGGATAATAAGATCAAGTAATCAAAATCAAACAGTGGGGTAGAAATAATAATAACAAAAATAGGAAGACATTAAGAAGGAAAGGGAATTTTTCCCTAATTTATAAAAAAACACATAATAGACTGGGGGTGTTGGATGTTGTTGGAATGCATCTCCTAGTATCCCTCACCATGATGGGAATTTTAGACTAACAGCACTTGGAAGGCCCCAGATTCCTCACCTTTGTCATAAGAGATGGTCTCAGCAAGCCCCGGTTCTCTTAAGAGAAAGGATGATACAGTTTATGTGTTGCAATTGAAAAGGCCGTGCCCATCACACCTGCCAACTGAACTTATGATGAAATGGCATGCAACATAATTTTGAAAGTTGAAGTGTAGTATCCCAGAATTGAAGCCCTCAAGTGAGGACAACTGGGAGTGACTACAGCCACATGGGAAGAGGAAGTATTTTGAATATCCTGGTCCCAATATGTATAGGTAATAAATATTTTGAACTGGGCTTAGAACGAAATACATAGCCAGTGCAAATTCAGTTCCAAGCAGCTCCATACAACATTAAAATGCTTGCTTCTGTGTAAAAGACTTTTAAAAGACTGTTCCATGTAGCCATTTGAAAGCACTATATCTTGCCCAGACCCTTTGGAATCCAGGCACTATATCTAAGTATATAAGCATACTATATCTAAGCATAATAAAATAAGTTACTCTTGAGGGAATCAAGCCACAGAGGTGCTATACAGACCATTCCATTGGGGTGGTCTGCAGCCGCCCTTTTACAGGCCGGATTGGTACCGCATGCTGCAGCACCAAGCCATCCTCCATGGAGGACAAAAAGGAGCCAGAAAAACTGGCTCCTTTTTGTGCCCTTGAAAGGGTTCCGTAGCCACCACCGCACAGTGTGATAATTCCCCTTGGTGTTGTGCCATTTGGGCGCTGTGCCAGAGGTGTGCCATCGAGATGTGTGGCATGTAGATTGGTGTGTGCCACAATGGTGCCCTGCAGCAGTAGGGCTTGGAGCGTATGGAAGCTCAGCCCTCACCCGGCCCATAAGCTGGCGCTTTTTGCCGGTCTGTACAAGGCCAGAGTCTGCAAAACTTTCCATACTCCTCCTACCTTCATCCCAATCTGGTGATAAGAGGTCCATTCTCTTTAATGGAACCTATACCAAAGCATGTTTTGCTGGAGTTTTGTTTGAAGTGTGACTTGAAAACTTATAAATGCATAAGCTTTTGAAATGTCCCGTTGGTGTCTTATGTGGGTGTGATTCAAACTGTACATGCAAAATGAAGGTGTTTTTTTTAAACAATGTGCAGCAGAAGTGATATGCTGCATGTGGAATCACTGCACATATGGGAGCACTGTATGCTTCAGAGTGCAGTGTGCAAATGCACATTTTGCATGAACATTGCACTGCATGATGACAGCCATGTACCTTGGCCTCCAGTGTGCATTTGTTGTACTACATTGCTATTCAGTAGAATGTTACTCTGCTGGTGGATATCTATGCTACATTGATGCAATGTAAGATGTCAGCTATTGCGTTCTTCTTACTTTATACCAGGTAAAAATCACTGGTCTTAGATGAGTTTAGCTATCTTACTTACTGATAATGTGGCCATCACTAACAGTTAATGGTGTGTCAATGACTTGCCTTGACAGCTGTAAACTGCCTTTCCTGCCTTTGGAAAGTGACATCCCTTAGCTAATGAAGAAGTGTTTTACAGCAAGTTTGAATCTGGGCACAGAACAGAGAATTTTGGCTAAAACTGGAGCACTTTGGATGCTTTTGCGATATTCTCTGCCAAAGGAGCATTTCCTCTCAAAATACTTGGAGTGTACATTTGTAAATAAACAAGTTGAACAAAGATGATCAATACATGCTCCTATCCAAAGGAAACTAAACCTTGTAGCTTAGTTACTCCCCCTGAATGACCCTTTGCTTCAGGGAGTGAGGGAACACTTGACATGAGTTTTTATCAAAGTGGTTCTGAAAGGCATGCCTTTAAGAGCAAGAAGAGCTCAATCTCCCTTGAAGACATGTAAGGTTATTTCAGGACTACCACACTTTGTTTTCCAGAACAGAAGTAGCTATAGCAATCAAGCCTTGCTATAGCTAGGTCTCTGAGTCTCTGGTCTCTGAGGTTCTGGTAAAAGGAGCTGGACTGAATGTTCCTCTCAGAAATCACATTCTTTCATTTTAGGTGTTCATACTGATGGTTATGGTGGGTATGTTTTATTGCCAAAACATATTTTCACCCAGCAAGTGCCATTTACATTTGTGAATTAGGATTGTGTGCACAGCACCCTCAGCAGTGAAAGTTCTGATCATTGGATCTGGGAACAAAATGATCTGGGTTGTCTTTCTGTAATTTTTAAAAAGAGCTTGCTTCCATCAGAATTAATATGTGTAATCTCCAATTCATGAAATGGACCACATTTAGTGTTTGCTTTGTTCACAGGTCTTTGATGGATCAGTATGGAACCATAACTGCAAAACTACAGCGCTATATAAATAAAGCATAATAATAATAGTAATAACAACTGTATGCATGGCTAAAAAGTATTAAGTAGGTACTGCTGGAAAATATAAGGCAACTTTGTTGCCTTTCAGAGTCTACCACAGTTCTGGGGATCTCTGACCTAGAGCTGAAGTCCAAACAGATTCTACGATTCTATGATTCTATGACACTAAATTGATTCTCACCTAGAAAACTAACTGTATTTCACTGGTGGTTGTATTCAAAGGCATAGCTGTGTAAGTCTGCAACTCAGTATGCAAAGGTATTTTGTAGCATCTTTGAGACTAACTGAAGGAAATATGAAGATACCTCACAAATGTACGTCCACAGGCACTTCACTCCATGAATCTGACGAGATAGATGCAGGCCTGGTACACACCACCAGGAAGTGGTGTCCTGGCGGCGATAGTAGGGCTCGGGAGTGCACACCAACCACACGCTCCCGAGCCCTATGATGTGTGGGCAGTGCCATTATTGAATGGCACTGCCCACACGGAGGATGTGTAGATGACGTGTGGGCGTCTGAGCACCCACACGTCTCTTACAGGACGTGGCATCATAGGGCTGCATCGCAGCCCTTATGATGCTGCAAAAAAGAAGTTGACTTGGTTGCTGCGGCAATGCTGCACAGCAAAGAGAGCTGGCGTTTCACCGCCAGTATGTACCAGCCCTTAGTCTAAGAAATCTTCTGCTACAAACTTCTTTCTCTCAGTTGCAAAAGTGCTATGAGATCTCTTTGCATTATCTGGTTTATTTGAAAACAGACGTGGGAGATGAAGGTTTATCAAAGTGGTAGAACAAATCATTCACGAGAAAGAACAGAAAGACTGGGGTTTGACTAGATCCCTGAGACTGAGTGTACATCGGCCACACAAGAATCCCCCACATATGTGATGACTCAGCCCAAGGTTATTGGTTATTGGTATTGGTTATTGTTTTGGTTTTTAATTGCTGAATTTTACCCTTATACTGTTTAATCCTTTTTTAAGAGGGGGAGATATTATGTATATATTGAGGTATTTTAATCTTTGTATGCCACTTTGTCTCAACAAAAAGCGGGATAGAAATAAAAGTTTTATTTATTATTTATTTATCTACATTGCAGAATTATAGGATTCATAATCTCATGAGGAATTCAGAACAGTAGAATCATTGGGGCGGGGGGGTTCGGACCACAGGGGGTGACATCCCAGAAGGGTGTTGACACCACAGAAGAGGGAGTGACACCTGGTTGGTCCCTGGCCTTTTACAAGTCCGTGCAGCTGCTCTCTAGCCCTTCCTGGGGCCACACGGCTACTCCCTGGGACTGTGTGGGTGCATCTCTGGACACGTACATGTATTCCCACACACTCGGAAGTCTGCTGGACATCTCACCGCAGAAGTCCCTCCTTCCATGAGTGACCACACCTGGTGACACCAACCCTAGGGACACCACTGATTCAGAATTCTCTATTATACTTCTTTGAACCACAGTGTTCAAACTCTCTGCCAGTGAATTCTAAGTACGTATCTCACAAAACTACAAATCCCAGGATTCCATAGGATGAAGCCATGAAAATTAAAGTGGTACCAAAGTGATATAGTCATGCAGTCTGAATACACTCTGAATCACTCCATATCATCCAAGGTGGTTTCATGCTGGGAGTTATAGTCTCCCCCAACCCACAAGACATAACATGTCCAGGCTCAGGCTATCATTGCACATATTTGAAAAACCTGAAACTATGCCTTCTATTTTGGAAAATGCGAGACGGAAGAATGCCAAGTATGACGTATTACTGCTGTTCTGGGTTATTGTTTTTTAGGGCTCAAGCTGAAATTGTGTCAGATTTATTGTTCACCATGATTTAGAATAAAGATCAACTCTAACTCTTTTCCCCTCCCCTCCTAAAATAAAACAGTTCCATGTGACTCTTTTATAGCCTTTAAGCTCCTTGGAGCTTTTTCTGTTCAAAGTTGCAGTCTAAAAGTTGTTAAAACAATTGTGTAATGGAATGAGATCATAGAATAGCATTATTCATACTGCCTAGAGTATCTTGCTTCCACTAATCGTTCATCACTGTTCTATCTTCCCCATTCTCCTTCTCCTTCTCCTTCTTTTTAAAGGATAAGGAATAAAAACATGTAGGATTATAGATTCTCACAATGATGGAATGGCTTGTGAATTGTTTCCTCTGTAAGGGACTAGGTAAATCATGCACATGCATATAAGGGTTTCATTCCCTCCATGTCTTTAACTAATGGGAGGGGGGAATCATCCACACTGCACACAATTACAACAGTTTGTACTTCTTTGTGTGTCATAACTTCATCATAGGGAATCTTGTGGTTTGTAGTTTGGTAAGGTACATAGAATCCCCTGAATGGAGAGCACTAGACCTCTCTGGCAAAGAATTCTAGGTACCTCACAAAGTCACAAATCCCAGGCTTCCATAGGTTGGAGACAGGGTTGTTAAAGTGGTATCAAAGTGCTATAACTGTGCAGAGTGGAAACACCCCAGGTCTCAGCCAAAAGAGGAGATCTAGAAGGGCTGTTACAATAATAGTAACAATAATAACAACAGCTAAGGTCCAGACATGAACAAAGATGATGGCAACACCGTATTGAAAATGCTTATCATTGCTGAAGCAATATGTGACATTGTTTGTTAAATGACACCTTCAGCTTATGGTAAAATGAGATGTTGTACCATCATGGCTTTGCCACTTAAAATGGTAGCCCTGCATCAAGGATCTGCCCCAGCTTTAGGGAGAATGAGATAACAGCAGCCTTTTCATTATTTTATGGGCTCTCATATTCCAGTGATTTCTTTCTCATGTAGGTGCTCAAGGCTTGGATGGAGCTGCACTCTCTAAATCAGTGTGAGAACCTGCAGTGAACCAGGGGAACATTTTTCTCATTGATCAAATGCTTGATTCAAAACAATTTTCTTTGTTTAGATTTTTTAATTAAATAACTCAATAATAGCATTTAAAAGAAATAGTGCATTCATATTCTCCTTGTGTTTTACAGTCCTTTTCTCAAAATGACTCCACAACAGTCCAGTACACACTTTTCTCTAGTTAACACTGGCTAGCTCTCAATTCATGACAACTAGCATGGCTCGGTGGTTTGAGTATAGTACTACAACCCTAGAGACCAGCGTTTCACTCGACCATAAAACCCACTGGGTGACCTTGGGCAAGTCATACGTTCTCAGCCTCAGGGAAGGACAATGACAAACCTCCTCTGAATAAATCTTGCCAAGAAAACCCCATGATAGGTGATCAGCTTAGGGTCACCTGAAAGAAATGATTTGAAGGCACACACCACACACACTCACAGAGCTTTCAGCTCAGCCTACAAGTGTACATACCATTCCAGCCATACATAGTTGCCACGTGCTTTCAAGTTGATTCTTCCTGAGGACAACCTGCTCATAGAGCTTTTCTGGTAAGATTTATTCAAGGACAGTCTGCCCTTGCCTTCCTCTGAAGTTGAGATAGTGTGACTTGTTTAGGATCACCCAGTGGGTTTCCATGGCTAAGTGGGGATTTGAATTTTAGTCTCCTGGAGTCCTAGTCCAACACTCAAACCACTATCCTATGCTCCCCCCCATACACTCAGCTCTCCATATCCATGGAATCTGTGTCTGTGGATTCAATCATCCACGGCTGGAAAATATTTTCTAAAAAAACCCAAAAAGCAAACCTTGATTTTCCATTTTATATAAGGGAAAGCTTTTATTATGCCAGTGCATCCAAGGATTTTGATATCCTTGGGAGTCCTGGAACCAAATCCCATTGGATACCAAGGGCCCACTTGATAGGTCCAGACTATTTGAAAGACTGTATCTCCTCAGATGAACATGCAAGAATGCTAAGATCTCCAAAGGAAAGCTTTCTCTTGATCCTGCCACCATCATAGGCCTACTTGGTGAGGACATGAGAAAAAGAGTCTCCTCCATGCTATTTCCTTTCCTCAAGAAGCTAGGCTGCCCGCATCCCTGTTTTTCTTTCACTGGCAAGCAAAGACATGTTCATTGAAACAAGCTTTTAATGGTTAAGCCATAAAAGTTCTTATATAGATGTATGTTTTATCTGTTTTTAACTTCTGATTTTAAAATATAGTGTTTTACTGTGGGGATTTTAAAATGTTTTTAAAACTTTGTTGTGCATCTTTTTATTTTGTTATCTCTGGAAGCTGCCTTGGGTCTCACCCTGGGAGAAAGGTGGCATATAAATGAAATAAAGAAATAATACAAGGGGTATATTTCTGAATAAACATGATTAGGATTGGGCCATATCAGTTCTTTTCACTCATCTTCCACTGGAGGTGCATGGAGTTGCCTACCAAGCAGGAAAGGAGAGGCTTTAGTAGCCACTTCTCAGAAGCACAAAGGGACAGATACCACTCATTCATTCATTCATCACCAATGCTGACACTGAGTCATTTCCCCTGTCTTCCTATCCCCTATCACCTTTTTCTTGTTAACACCTTTGCAGGGAAAGCAAAACAGTACTAGTGCCAGCAATGGGCAAGAGTTTTCCCTCTGCCTTTGTTGGAACCTGCAGGGAAGGTGAAACAATCACAAGACCTTAGCTACCAGCCAGTAGTGGCACCTCCTTTCTTCTGTGCTTTCCCACTTTGTAGATGCATCCCCATGTCTGTTGTTCTTCTTTTCCTTGTTGCTACTTAGACTTTGTTGCTTGCTGTCAGATGTGCTTGTATGATCATTTTGTCTATGTGCCTTCAAGTTGCCTGACAACTTATGGCAACCCCATGGATTTCCTAGGGTTTTCTTAGGGAAGGAATACTCAGAGGTAGTTTTGCCAGTTCCTTCCTACCAATACTGAAACTGATATCATGACATTTTACTATTTGCCCATGAAATAAATGGGGATAAAATTGGAAAGAGAAGGAACAAAATCTAGGATTTTCTGGGATTTTTAATCAGTCCAGATGTGACCACAATGTAACTGGGAAGCAGGCAACATTAATCATCCCTTGGCCACCTTAGGTCACCCCACCTACAAACACTTCTGGGGTATCTGTGTAGATTAAAGGCAAGCACAGACCAGGACCTCCCTCCCACATCTTTGCTGGTTGTTTAATATTCCTGCCTCAAGCAACCTCTCAGGGCTGGATGACTTCCAGCAGAATCTAGAAAGTCTTTTCCTTTGTGCCTGAAGCAATGCAAAATGACCTGAAAGCTCTGCATGTGGCATTTGATCTGTGATGGCCCATTCACACCCAGAAACCCTTGGCTTGAAGTTGCAGTCATCAACTTGCAGCTCCTTGTTTTCTGGTGGAATTTCCTACAGAAATCAAAAGCTACCCTTAAAAGTGCATTTAGAGACTACTAGCATTCAAGTGATGAGAAGGGAAAATGACATTTTATGGGCAAGCTTCCATAAAATCTTGATCTCATGCATGTGTTTTAAGGTACAAAGAGACTTCAGTATGATATAAGGCAGGGATGTCTGCATATCATGCTGTTTGAGGAAATAAAAATGACAATAGTTAAGAAAATGTTGATATTAACCCAGATTGTCAGTTAAAAACACTACAGGCAGCCCACATGTCCCATTTACCTGTACTGTATAGCTGCACATCTATTTTTGCTCTAAGAAATTATGTACATGGAAGGGAAATGGCTCCTTCTCTGTTATCTTTAAGGCAGCATGTTAAGACCTTTCCTCTCCAGCAAACCTTTGGGAACTGATTTTAACAATAGCATTTTATTGTGCTGTTCTGTTCTTTGTTTTAAAATAAGAGTATAAACAGTTTTAATTCTGCTGGATTTTTAAAAATAAATATTGTTTTAATCTGAATTGTGTACCTGTGTTTTTATTGTAGTTTTTTTTGTTGTTTTGTAATCCCCATTGAGTCCCAGTCCAAAAGAAAGGCGGGATATAAAGTAATGGATGGAAGGATGGTGGTGCTTATTGAAAATACAGTGTATAGGGAGGGGGAGGATCATGCGTTTCCTCCACAGTACAACTTGAAATAAAACTGATTGGCCTTACATGAGTACGGGAAGGAAGGGCTTATTAACACAAAATGAACTCGCGCTCATGTGTTCTATCCATATTGATGTGTGATGTGTGAGTCAGTGGAGAATCTTAGTTACAATTGTGCTAGGAATGGAAGTAGACACCCTCATACACATGCGTACACTGCTGCCTACATGATGCATTCCTAGTAAGGATGTGACTTCAGCTCTCTGACTTATGGCACTCTTATCAAAATGTTTTTCTCGGCAACATTTCTTTAGAGGAAATTTGCCATTGCCCTTGCTCTCAGGCTGAGAGAGTATGAATTGTCTCAGTTCACCCAATGGATTTCCATGCCTAAGCGGTGTTTTGAATTATTATTATTATTATTATTATTATTATTATTATTATTACATTTTATTTATAAAATGCTGTAAATTTGCACTCTTAGCTGTGGGAGTCCTTTTCCAATACTCAAACCACTATACCATGTTGGCTCTCTGTTATGCTTGTAGTCACCTATAGTAAATACAGAGACAAAGGAAAACACTGCACATTAGTTGTAATGTATTGTGTGCCCTACAAAATGGCTTGCCAAGGATTAAACTAATAGAGGGAGTTGGACTGGATGGGCCTTGTGGTCTCTTCCAACTCTACAATTCTATGATTCTATGATTTTAACCACTACTTGGAAAGTTACTTCTTTCAATAACATCTCCATGGCCAATTGACTTTGAGAGCTGTTGTTCAAAAAAGTTCAGAGGAAGGCAAAAGCAAACCCCCTCTGAACAAATCAAGCCAACAAAACCCCTTGACAGGGTGGCTTTAGGGACACCACAATGACTTGAAAAAACAGAAAACCAGTATGTTGTTGTGGCACTGAACCATATTTGTTTAGTGGTTGTCCATGCAAAAAGTCTAGAAAATATCAGAAGGTTAAAGCACTAAAAACTATTATATTATTGTTAGTATTATTATTTATATAGTGCTGTAGAGTTACACAGTGCTGTACATACAGACAATAAAATCGATACAAATGAAACCTGTCCGGCAAAATACTAGTTGCTGAAATTTGTACAAAACAAAAGCAGAAAGAGAGGGCACAACTCCACAGTGAGGATATTGGGCCACTGAAAATCCCATTACTCTTACACTCATCTGTCTAATATCAGACTGAAACCATACCCTACGAGGAGCAGCTTAGGGAGCTGGGTATGTTTAGCCCAGATAAGAGAAAGTTAAGGGGTGACATTATAGCCTTGTTTAAATATTTGAAGGGATGCCATATTGAGGATGGAACAAGCTTTTTTCTGCTGCTCTGGAGACTAGGACCTGGAGCAATGGATCCAAGCAACAGAAAAATAGATTTCTCCTAAATAACAAACAGGTGGTTCTTGGAGCAGGTCAAGCCAGAGATATCCATGGAAGCCAAGATGACAAAACTGAAGCTGTTATACTTTGATCACATCATGAGAAGGCACGACTCAATGGAAAAAAACCAATAATGCCAGGAAAGGTGGAGGGAAGTAGAAAGCGAGGAAGGCTGCATGCTAGATGGATGGACTCTATTAAGGAGGTCACAAGTATGACTTTGCAGGAGCAAAGCAGAACAGTGGAGGTCAGGGAGTCATAGAGATGTCTCATTCACAGGTTCACCATGGGTCAAGATCGAATCGAGGGCAGTTGACAACAACAAATTAGGAAGAACTTTCTAACAGTAAGAGCTGTTCAACAATGGAACAGACTCCCACTGAGAGTGGTGGAGTCTCCTTCTTTGGAGGTTTTTAAACAGAGGCTGGAGGTGCTTTGATTATGAGCTCCTGCATGGCAGGGGGCTGGACTGAATGGTCCTTGAGGTCTCTTCCTACTTTATGAGTCTATGATCATGTTACACCAGGGTGAGAGAATAATAGCCCGAAAAACCCACAAAAAACAAGGGAATAATTCTTTGTATTTCATCAATGGGTCTTGGGTTCCATGTTGGGAGAATCACAGGAAATAAATAAATAAATAAATAAATAAAATTAAATAAATAAAATTAGAGCTTAAAATATTTGCACAGAAGAAAGTAACTATGGAAAGGGGAAGCCTCCAGCCACCCCTTCTTCAGCTGGATAGGGGCTTTGGCAACCTCATGTCGTGGCCCCGATCCGGCCTTTCCAGGGTGCAAAAATGTGCAATGTGGCAGTTCACTATATACTGTAATAATGCATACCCAAAAAAAGAGAAAGTTTGGTGTTGAGATGAAACCACCCATTTCCTCCCCATCTGTCAGTTTTCTCTGGATTTAATGATTGCACTGGAAAATGACTGCTGGTAATTCCACATAGGCCTCATCCAGGGCCGTTTTTCATCATGTCCCAAAGCAAAGAGATGAAAGAAATGAACAGCAAAAAGTGGAAAATGCTGTGTATATCTCAAGAATGCAAGGCAATAAATATCCTTGCAATGAGACGTATTGGGGTATAGAGTAGCTTCCTAAGGGACAAATCAATGCTGTAAATTAAACACAGAAGCCCTGCCTCTACAGTTGAGAAGACCATATGATCTGAGTAGCTGAGAAGTGATTTTATCTTAATGTAAAAAACTTGTCAAATGTAGCTCAAAATAGGGGAGGGGGACGATAATCGTTTGACAACACCTCCCCTCCTGACCCATTACAAAAACAACCAAATGCTGATTTTAGTCTTGAAAACCTTAAATCAGGGGTGCATAACATATGGTCCCTGGGCTTCCTGCACCCTTTCAATTTTTGCACCCCAACTTCCAGGTCCATTCACATACCCCAAAGTCCTAGGCACCATCAAATGTGCCACAATGGCAGTGACAATGGGCAGAAGGGGAGAAGGGGAGATTAACTGCAAATCAAGGCCTACATTTTTTGCAGGTGTCTTGTTTTAACCTTAAATTACAGTTTTCTTCCCACCAACCAACACACTTAAAACAAACAACTATTTTTTAACAACTCACAATAAAGTCCAGGATGCCTGTAAGAAATGTGATTTGTCTCATAAAACAGGAATGTGCATATATCCTCCAACTGTCCTGATTTGATAGGCACAGTCTCAATTAAACCTCTATTGCCTCACTTTTTTTTGACGCTTTAAAATGTACTAGTTGCTCTCTCCTCTCACCACCTCCACTCTCCTACTTTGTCCTCAGCTTAATTCAATTGCTGCAAACTGAGTTCAAAGGGCAAAAATAGTTTGCACTCAATTCAGCAAGGGAAAGAGGTAAGCGGAGGGGAGGAGAGAAGGGTTGGCACTATGCCCTTCCCAATTGTCTCAGGCAAAAGCAAACTGTTGCAGAATCTCCTAGCTTGTGTGTTCTTCCACATTAGTCATTTTCGTCATCTTGACCACACTCTGATGTTGCTTGGACACAGTATCCCAGTTTTTATCTGTGAAATGTTGGAGCGTATGTGTGCATTGTTTCAAAGTATGTTTATGTAGCGGGGTGAATGTGATTTAAAGTGAAAAGAAGACATCTCAGGAATGTGTGTTTTGATGTAAAGGTAATCCACCTTTCCTCCAGTATCGTTGTAAAGGGGCCCAATTCAGCAGTGATGTGTGTGTGCCCCACATCTCTACCCTAAGGAGACTATCACACAGGGAAAATCGGGGATTAAAAGGGTATTTTCCCAGAAAGGTTGCATGATCATGGAGAAGATTTTCGCACACAACACGATCTGAGAGGACTTATTCCAGGAAGAACCAGGAATGTTTCCGCAACAAGCCATTCACGGGGAAATCCTATAAATGGTTTGCTGCTGGAGCATTCCTGGTTCTTCGCGGGATAAGTCCTCTTAGATCATGATGTTATCTGAAAATCTTTGCCGTGATCGCATGACTTTCCCAGGAAAATGCTTTTTTATTCCCCTGATTTTCCTCATGTGATAGTCTCCATAGAAGTAGCCCATCTCTACCATTCAAGACTTGAAAGACCTCAGGCCACTTGAAGGACTGCCTTCACTCATACCAAGTTCCCCAGATTATGTGGTGAGCAGCTGAAGCCTTGCTTGGATGTCCATCTGTGAGGACAATAAAAATTGAGAGGGCTCACACATGGATCTGGCCATATCCCCACAGTTGTGGGCCACAAGGCAAACTATTGTGTGGCGGACCTCCATCATTACATACTTTTAGAATACGTATTACAATACACTTGTTCTTTCTGGCCTTTTCTTCCCTTAGGTTTTATGGGCTGTTGAGCTGACACAGTTTTAGCAGGCTGTTTTCCTTAAATATTTATTGGTGGGGTTTTTTTATGCAACACTTTGAATTTTTAGTCAGTGTTTATCAAAGGCTTTCTTTGTAAGGCAATTGCTTTATTATTGTGAGTTGTGGTTTTTTTAAATCAATGTTTGGAAACAAAATAGGTTTCTTTCAAAGGTAAAATACATCTATTTTAATGAAAAAATAAAGAAATTAAATAGTTCACCCAGTACTAAGCAACTCCTTTTCAGTTGTACTGTATATATTTAGGACTTCTGCATATGAATGAATGTATTAGTATTCACTAATATATATAGAAGAAAAGGAAGAAAGGACACACACAAATAAAAGAGGATGTTCACAATTATGTTGCACTTCCCTGTTCCTTATTTTCAAGACCTGTGTGCAAGGCTTGGAAAAACAACATTTTGGACCAAAACATCTAGAATCTCCAAGTGGCCATGGTGGCTGAGGGAAAGTCCAAAGGTATAATTTCCATATGTCTGCATACAGTATTTAACATAAAGTGCCTCTTTCCAGCTACAGCCATAAACCAGGGGTAGGTAGCTGTAGGGAAGACAGGGTCATGCCTTCCCTACTGCTGCAGAAGCTCCCAGAGGTTATTCACACAGTGAAAAACAATCCAGGATGAATTCCGGTTCAATCTCTGTTTTTACATGCATCCCAAATGCACATGATCTAGGGCTTGTTTTTTTTTTGCATCATCAGCAGTATGAATAACCAATGCAAATAGACCCAGATTAAACTCTGTGTATCTTCTTGAATGAGTTTCAAATACATTTGTATCAATGAGATGACCAACAGGTTCTTACCACTCAAGAAGCATTTCACCTGCCCTGAAAAATCTTTGCTGGTGTCTGATGAAGTGGACTGGAGTTTCCCAAAGCTTATGATGAAATATATCACTTGGTCTCAAAGGAACTCCTCCACTCTCTTTCTTTTTATACTGAAAGAAATTAACATGGCTACCTTCTTGGAAGCTACTGACTCCTGACATCTGTAAAGTTCAGGGTGCCAGATTCCTTCCTTCCTTCCTTCCTGAATCTGGCTCCATGAACTTTGCAGATGCCAGGCGCAAGTAGCTTTCAAAAAGGTAGCCATGTAAGTCTCCCCCTATGAATCTTGGTATGAACACAATATCTGAAGGACCACCGATTCTTATCTAAAGTTGTCCATGTTTAACATCTGTGTTGGAAGCTCTGTTTTGCCTGCTGCTTTCTTGGAGACAAGGTAAGCAGTGATTGGTAATACAGCCTTTTGAGTGATGACACCAAGGCTGAGCTGGGAGAGAGGGGCATGAAATAGGAGCATTGATCCTCTTACATAAGAATTCTGTCCCCCAATGAACTTGTTCCTCTGTCCCCAAATTTCCAGCATTGCAACAAACCCAAAACTTCTGCTGAGCAAGCCATATCACATGAGAAAGAAAGCTGTGACTGAGCAGAATAGCGGCTTTCTCAATGCCTCTCCACATGCTGTCATAGCATTTCCATTCCCTTCCTGAGTGAGATGGTCATAAAAACATGCCTTTGGCCACACTGGAGAAATCCATTCTGAAATAGAGTTTAGGCAGCCCAAAAAAGGAAGCAGGGTTCAAATCCCTGTTCAGCCATGGAAACCTACCTTGGACAAGCTACATCCTCTCAGCATCAGAGGAAGGCAAGCGCAAATCCCCTTCCAAACAAATTCCTTAAAAAGTAAGCCTCGCTAAGGTCACCTTAGGGATGCCATAAGTCAGAAATAAGTAGAAGGAATACAACAACAACAACAACAACAACAACAACAATAACAACAACATCTCAGGTGGATGCGACGGTCAGGAGCACCTGCTATCAGCTTCGGCTGATATGCCAGCTGCGACCCTACCTGGGCCGGGGGGATCTTGAAACGGTGGTACATGCTCTGGTAACGGTTGGATTTCTGTAATGTGCTCTACAAGGGGCAACCCTTGTACCAAACTCGGAAGCTACAATTGGTTCAGAATATGGCAGCGAGGCTGGTCACTGGATGCTCCAGGACCAGCCATATAACACCTGTCCTACAAGATCTACATTGGCTGCCCATTCGCTTCCGGGCGCAATACAAAGTGTTGGTTATTACCTATAAAGCCCTAAATGGCTTGGGCCCAGGGTACTTGGAGGACCGCCTCTCCCCATATAATCCGCCCCGCGCTCTCAGGTCAACCGGGAAGCAACTGTTGAGGGCTCCAGATACGAAATATGCTGCGACTGCACAGAGGGAATTTTCTATCTTGGCCCCGCAGCTCTCGCACTCTCTTCCCGGTGGGCTCCGCTTGGTTACCTCCCTTGACCTATTTAGGAAGAGGTTGAAAACCTTCCTCTTCCAACTGGCTTTCCCCCAGACGTTGTAATATCTGCTCTCTCCCCGTTGTACGTTGCACTTGCACTTTAAGCCAGCTAGTTATTGTGTGTTTTTTAGCTTTGTAATTTTTAACCTTGTTTTTAACTGTCTATATATCTTTTATGATTACTGTTTGTAAATTGTACATTGTGTACTTCTGTGTAACCCGCTTTGATTTACCAAGGAAAAGTGGGCTATAAATAAACGGTTTATTATTATTATTATTATTATTATTATCATCAACAACAACAACAACAACAACAACGTGACCAATGTGTATGCAGCAAATTGAGCTATAAACAGCTTTCAGTATCTCTTTCTTTACAATGCTAGAAATTTGGGGACTGAAGGAAAATTTCATTTGGATGAGGGGAATAATTCTATTTGGAGACTAATACTTTTGTTCCCCTTCCCTTCTGCCCATAGCTGCACCACTTGACCATGAAATATTCTACCTAGAGACAGTTAACTGGACCCCATTTTACCAATTTTTCTACACCTAGAGAAGACAACTTTATTATCTGGAGCTTTCCCTAGATGGTTAGTTTTTAAAATCATGATTGTTGCCATGTTTTTATAACTGCTTTTTTAATTCTTTGATTTGCAGTTTTTATATTTGATTGCTTAATTTTAATTCTTTAATTAACATTTTTTAAAATTGGGTTTTTTTTTTGTTCATGCCTTGGGAGCTGCAAGGTTGATATTATATAAAATAAAAAGTTTCTGGGATGGGTGGGTAGTGCATTTTATCTGGCCTAAGTTTCCATTGGCAATGGTCCACCTCTTCAGATGTATTCCTAAAATAAATTGGAGGTGCCAAGAAATCCCCCCTGAATGGGTCACTATAAGGTGGAATTGACCTGAAGGCATGTAACATGTAATAAAAAGAGCAGGATAGTGTCTCAGTGAGAAGGCAGTCATGTCAGTGATCTTCTTGTAGGGAGGAATTCACATTCTTCCTCTTAACCTCATTTTAGTTCATGGGATCAGTTTTTTTAAAGTAATAAAAAATTCAACAGCCAGATGATTGACTGCCAGCTGATGGGCAGCCATAAATAAAATGTTTATGCTGTTGGGTGAATACATTATTCAACCTGACACTTCTTGTCAGAAGGCCACAGAGATGGACAGTAGCAAGCTGTGATAACCCAAGGACAGGAGTGTATGCCGAGAACCCCAGAGTACTGATTCATTTTGGGGGTAAAAATTTACCCTTTTGGTCAGTCATCAATTTCTTGACACCTTATATACTGCTCTGTAGCAAATAACAAGGACAGTGGCAGAATAATGAACTAGCTAGGGGGAATGAATCCTTACATACTTTCACCTTGCCTGCAAGAGTCTGGCATGGTTTCAGACCAACCAGTGGCTGTGAGGGACAGTGGGTCTTTTGTATATGTGCGGGATCCATTCTGGACCTTTCTGCATATGGCAAAAAAGGCAGTACCTCAAGACCCATTTGTTTCAATGGTGGGGTGCACTGTTGTAACATCCGGGGCTTGCCGTCTGTGTAAGCTTAAAGCTGCGGATGGCAAGCCTGCAGATGGGGAGGGAGGAATGTACTCCACCTTTCCTTTAGAGTCCTTCCTTCCTTCTCCTAAGATGTGTCCTGGAAGAAACTCCCATGGGATTCCATGGGGCTTAAAAGTCCTTGGGAAACAACGTGGGATTTGGCAAAGCACCCTGCACTATGCTTTGAAAGTACTCCTTTATGTTACATTCTCTTCCAAGGAGACCTATTCTCTCTGGACTGATTCACACAGAGATGGATAGCAGTGACAGGGTCACTTGCAGCTGAGCATATAAACTTTCTTTATTGAAACAGTCAGCCCTCCACATTTGCAGCTTTGATTTTGGCAGATTTGATTATTCATGGATTTGATTAATATACTCTCTCTAGGAATCTCTAGGTCCTCTAGCTTGACTCTATGGTCAATGTCCATCAAAGGTTGCACTGGAGGAACCAGAGTCCCTAGAAAAAGCACTTCTGTAGGCATCTGTAGGTCTTCCAGTGTAATTCTACTGTCAACTTCTGGGAGATGTTGACCACAGATTTGCACTGGAGGACCTAGAGATTCCTAGACATTAAAACAACAACAGTATTTTGTTATTTGTGGTTTTCCCACTTTCATGTGGGTCTGACTTTCACGAGGGTCCCTAATCCCAGCAAATGTGGAGGGTATTTGAGTTGACATGAGACTATATGGGAGAGGACAATTGTTCCTCCTCAGACATTGTTGGATTGCAGCTCCAATTATTCCTTATCTGTGATTATGTTGGTGAGGCATTATGGGAGTTGACAGAAAAATAAAATGTGGAGGAATATTATTGTCTGCCTCTTGTCATATGAAGGCTTTATCTCTGATGTCAGGGTTTCATCATCTCACTCACAACCCTCATTCCCACTACTATGGCATGAAGGAAGTCTCATAGAAGATTTCATACCAGTGCTTACTGTGGGATAAGCGCTGGTAAAACGCTGCTAAAATGTTTAGGAAGCAAGGGTGTGTGAAAGCCTGACGCACTTCCTAAATGTCAGGGGATCGTTCTCTTATCTCCAAAATTCTGTTTGGCAGTTGGAATCTTAGTTAGGGTTATGTCAAGTTCAAGGAAGGATGTAGGTTAGGTTAGTTCCAGAGAGGGAACTGTGGTTGAAGTCTAGAGTGAGGGACTTTTAACCAGATAGTTATTCCCAGTGGGGCAGTCTGTATAGCCCCATGTTAGCAGTGATTATAGCCTTTAACTTTAATGTGATAAGTTTGCCTGATTTTAACCCAGAAAAGCTGACAAACATGCACAAATGTCTTATTAAAATCCTTCAAAGCCCAATTTCTCTCAGTGCTCATCTGAGGGGAAGTGCCAAGGAGCTGCCACTATCACAATTTTACTGCCCAGGCATTCAAAAAAGTCAGATGCAGAACTGCGGGGGAAAGAGTAGAGGGGGCCAGTGCTTCTTTTAGGTATTCTTGGAATGGACTGAGGGCCCAAAGCAGCCAAAATAAAGCTGCTTTGGGTCACTTTGGAGGTATGCTATTTAAATGATGCATGTGTCCTAAGAAGCTGGAAGCCATACCAAATCCATGCTCCAGTCTAAGGACTGGAGTGCAGCTTTGACACAGCTTCGGACTTCTTAAGATGCATATGTCATTTAAATAACATACCTCCAAAGTGACCCAAAGCAGCTTTATTTTGGCCTGTCTGTTTGGGCCCTAAATTCTCACTTTTGCCACTCTTCTTGGAGAAGAGGATGGTTCCTTTTTCAATAAGAGTTTAAGCACAGTACCTACATTGAGCCATGACTCAATATAATGTTGTAATGTAATGAACAATGTTGACCAGGGTTTGGGGGTCAAATTTTTCAATAAAAGTTTTAGACTTATACATGAGTATATACAGTACATGTGAAACCCACAACATTGAATTGAGTCCATCCAGAGACAAACTGATATCTGATGCATTTGGAAAAAGTATGAAGTCATATGTTCCATCTGGTAATCTCCAGTTAATAGTTTTGGTAGTTGAGGTTTCTGGATAGTCTTCAAAGTGAGCTCCATGTAGATGACTTTACTATAGTCTAGGCTGGACATTAGTAGTCATGGCTGCTTTCTCTAGGAAAGACTACAGCTGGTGAACTAGCCTAAGCTATAACAGAAGTGACTCCTGGTCAACTGTATATCCAGGAACAGAGCTGGAAGCAGGTGAAGTATCAGGCTGCAAACTTGATTTTTTGGAGGAGTGACTTTGGAACTACCTGCCTCAAGAGGCCAGGTTGGCTTAGACTCATAGAATCATAGAGTTGGAAGAGACCACAAGGGCCATCCAGTCCAACCCCCTGCCATGCAGGAACTCTCAGTCAAAGTATCCCCGACAGATGGCCATCCATCCTCTGCTTAAAGACCTCCAAAGAAGGAGACTCCACTACACTCCGAGGAAGGAGTTTGTTCCACTGTCAAACCGTCCTTACTGTCGGGAAGTTCCTCCTAATGTTGAGGTGGAATCTCTTCATCCCTGCTATCCTTTTGGAGCAGGTAAAAACATTTTTGTGCCATCAAGCTTTCCAGACTGATAAGGGCTGAAATGCCGTGTGATTCATATTTTAAGGTGTGTGTAGAGTTTTTAATAATACATCTTAATATTTTAATGTTTAACGTTTTTAACTTTATAAATTGTTCATTTAAAAAAATAATAACTGTGCTATTAATTGTCTCACTATCACAAAATACAATATTTCAGTGAGGGTAAAAGGGTTTTAAAATGGCTCACAGCTAGGATATTCATGGTCTTGGCTATATTTAGCATAGATGCAACCGTGTCAGCCTCAAAGAAGAAGAAAAAGAAGACGACAAAAAGCCAAATGGCAAGGATCCACTTTGATTTTGAGGATGGTCTCTAGTCTCCCAGCTGAACTTGTCATTTTAATGAGTGTTTCTCCTTTGGTCAGCAGCAAGCTGTGCTGGAAGGCAGTAACATTGCCCAGGTTTCATTACTGGAACTTACAACAGTGAAGCCGAAATGACACTTTCTTTCAGTTTTCCATGCCTTGGAACCCAGAGGGTCAAATTCTGAGATGTTGTTGAAGGTCAGTGTCCAATACAAATTAGATTCTCTTCTTCTAAGCACAAGAGTGTGCCTCGGGAGGAAATCTTAGCGATGTGTACATGACAGAGAACCAAAAAGTGGAGAGGGAAAAAAGGAGGGCTAGATACATTTCAAACTTTGCTTCTGTGCTAAAATCCCTTACTCTTCACTGCATGATCAATCACTTCCAAGTCTTCTTTATAAGCTACTGTTCCTTTCAGAACTGATCTCATTCTTCTCCCTGCTATATCTCTATATAAAATGATGGGAAATACCAGAAACTAGAAAAATGATAAAGTTTGCTAGTAACAAAGTGGGACAATACTGGGGAACTCTCTGAGTATCTAATTATTAAGCCTTGAGTGCTGCCAAATGTTTTGGGCAAGAACCAAGATTTCTGCTTTCTTTCTAATTTTCATCCTGTACTTGGTCAGTATCAACAACTAAGAACGTTTTCACACCAACCTGTTTTTTCCCCCCTACGAGGATCGTATTAGTGAAGCAAAGGAGAACAGACAAGTTTGAAAATGTTCAGTAACACACTTCGCAATTGTGTGAATGTGTTGCTTTGGCAATCCATGGTCCCTTCTGCACCAGCTCCATAACTCCAGCTTCCTACCTATGATTGCTCTACTTAGCACATGCATGCCTTTCAATTTTTTAAATTTTGCTGCAATTCAGTAATTATAGGGAAATGATAAACATTATTTTTATTTTATCATTTAGCTGTAATTACGCAATCATACCAAAAATAAAAATAAAAAACCCAAAAAGGCACAGGGCAAAAACCTCAACCTCTTGGGAATAGCAAGGGGAAGAGGGAAGAGTAGAAGAATCATGCCTCTTCGTGTCACATGACTGCCGTCAATCATTACTGCTATGGAAGGATCTATCACATCAGGGGAGCTAATGGAATAGTGGCAATATTAGAAAGCATTGATGAGTTTTTCTTGTCAATGAAAAGGTACACTCCACCACCAGTTTGAAAGCAAAGCTGTAACAGGAGAGACATGATATCATGTGGTAAACACCAACCAGAGACACTTTTATCCTGCTGAAATTCTGCATTGCTAGCCTTGTGTGATAAAGTCCTAAGGAAGGATGAGTAATGTCCTGGTAGAAAATATACACCTTTAGGGCACAAAGGTGGATAGGTCATATTGCATTACGTCCAAATTGTCAGTAACTTTGATCATTAGAGAGAGTAATTTCACCCTCCTCTGAAGGCAACATTTCCCCCTGTTTCTGCCCACCACCAAAAATCGTGTTTTAATTGGGTTTTCTTGATTTGTTGTTGAATTTCTGTAGGAAACCATGAAAATCTATTTGAAACAAGTACCTTCTGCTCAGTTTAATGGCTTTACCAGTTCACTGCTGAAATTCAGCAGGGCAATTTGAAGCCCAATTTCAGTGGTGTAGTTTGCGAGAGTTCCTCGGGGGCTTGCAAAAATGGCTTAAGAGGCCACATGCTGCTCACCCTGTACTTCATACTAGTCTTGATGCAGGTAAAGGAGAGAAATGTACAAAATAAGATGGTGTGTGTGTGTGTGAATCTATTCTTATATCTACTGCTAGGTGTGTGAAACTGATATGTACATTCAAGAAACGGTCCAGGATCTAATAAGGTTCAGCATCTATCAGGATCTGTGCAATTCAACTTGCAGTCACTTTCTTCCTCCTGCCTTTCCTCCTTTTTTTTTTTGGATTTCCCAGTGTACACTCTGACACAGAGGCAATGTTGAGTGTCCTGTGACCTAAAGAGATTAATCTGGATTTGGTGTGGATGAAGGCCTTCTCTGTTGTGGCACCCAATAAATGTAAATGTCTTCCCACTGAGATCCCTATCATCCATGTAATTTCTACTGCCCACTGCAGATTCATTTGTTTCACAGGCATTTGTCTGATTCCTAATCTGGGCTGCATCTGCACTGCAAAATTAATGCAGTTTGACACTGCTTTAACTGTCATGGCTCCTTCCTATGGAATCCTGGGATTTCTAGCTTGGTGGGGCACCAGAGCTCCCTGACAGAGAAGGCTAAATGTCTCGCAAATCTTCCAATCTCAGAATTCTTTAGCATGGGGCTATCAATGTCAAATGGTATTATTTCTTTAAGATTGTAGCCCCTGGCAGTTTTAATGAAGGGTTTTATTGTTTGTTCATTGTTTTATTCATTTATTCTTTTTAAAAAGTTTATTGTTTAAACATTAATTGTTCAGTCGACAGTCCAATATAGTATATACTTGTTCCCTGCGCATCTGAACAATCAAAAACAAAGGAGAAGGGCTAGACTACATATGTAAACTTTTCATTTTTATCTAGACAGAGTTATAGTAATTACAACTAGACTATATGCTACAGTATCAGAACTGGAGGAACATAGATTGATATGCCCTTGCTACTTCCATGCTATCTGGTCAGACTGTTACTTAGCAACAACTTCATGTGTCCAGAGATTATTTTCTCCTCTTCCGAGTGAAGAGAAAAGGTGTAGGGAAGGAAATGAAAGACAGAAGCTGCTTTTCAAACACACTATATTTGGCAGAAAGATATTCTGGTGGAGAGAAGGAATGGGGGGATTTGGTGTGTCGTCCTCTATTTGCCTTCTCATAGTGATCCTATAATAGGATTTTATATAGTGTGGTGCTATGGTAGGATGACTTGCCTATCAGTTGTCTCACAAATACCTGGATACTGGGGGAATCTAGGTCAGTGGAATGATAAATCCAATCTAGATTTTAAAGGAACTATCCAAGATGCCGAACTTATTTGGGGGAATAGGATTAAAAACCTCTGGACTAAAACACAGAATGAATTCACCATTTTCACAACATGAAAACCACCAGCTAACCCCGACATATCCATGAAATCATGGAGATGACATTTGAAAGATAGCAGTATTTTATTTTGTCAAAGCTTGGTCCATAGGCCAGTCACATACAAAATGAATAAACACAACATAACAGTACAACGATATAAAAGTACTAAGTAAAATTAATAGCATAAAAATCTTGTATATAAAATATTAAAATTCAGTACAATTAAAACACACAGAGTATAACTAACAAATACTACACCGAGTATAAACAACAATCCTATAATTAGATAGGAGCATCTCCAGAGCAATCAACTGCAATATTAGCAATAAATCTTGCTTGATTTTTATTCCTACCAGGGCAAAAAGAGAAAGCTTGAGAATTGCCAGTATCAGACAAGGGATAAAACCATCTTTTTTGAAACAGTATTAGAATATAGATAAGACACAATCGATCCCAGAAATTTGGTTCTAGCTTCAGAATATAATGAACATGGGAAAAAAATAATGAGACAAATCCTCCATACACAGATGGAGGGCCAAAGGGGTGTGCATTTGAAAGGTATTTTTTTTATAGTCTATCTTTCTGCCAAACAAGCAAACAATAAAGGTGGCTAAAATACACAACTGAAAGCAAAACTTGATTGAAACATGGAATACAGGCTAATTGGCTGACAACACAATTTAAAAAACTGTAGAGCAGTTGGATGTAGAGCATCCAGGCAGTGAGTCCCGCCCTGGTTTTATATATCAAAAACCTACCTGAATAATAATAATTTTATAAAGAAGCTTGTCCCTGTGGCTGGGGTTTCCAGAATTTTATGGACAAGCAAGAAGCCTCCAAAACAAAAACTTTCTCATATACGTATATCTTGTTATAGTTTTTTTTAAAATTCACACTGGATGACTGTAAGTGACCTTTCAGTTTTTTCTGGTTTTGTCAGAAGGGTTCGATGTAGCCCACAGTGAGTCTGGGGCTGGTGGGAAATGGCCCTCAGACACTCAGAAGTTACTCATCCCTGATTTAATCAACACAGTAAATTTAGTCATATCCTGAAAACTGGAAGGAAGGGAGAAGTAATGATTACTGTGTGTATTTCACAGTCTTACTTCAGTAGGTTGAGCCTGATATTTTTTTTAAATGGAGAGATGCTTCAGCAGAACCTGCTCTTAAAGATAATCTTCCCATACTGCAATTATTTCCTGAAAATATGTCATGCAATCAGCATTACACACACACACACACACATCATAAATAAAAGCAATTGCCTTTTGCAGCTGCATTTCCAAGATGTCTGTAGTTACAAGGTCAGTATGTTGTAGGGTGCAATAATCAGACAACCAAAGCATCTAGCTCTGGCCAGCCAGATGATTGCGTAGCCATTGTTATGGTAAGTGAATTTTGAAGCAAATATACTTGTCAAAGGATGTGTCCAGATTGATTGGAAAGTCCCAGATTTTATTCCATTCTTTCTGATTTTATAAATCAGGTTAAAATAAACTGACCTGGAGATCTGGCATAAAATATGTCTGGAGCTCAGAGAAAATATTCTAGGATAAACAAAATGTTCACAGATCTCCAAAATAAAATCAAAAAAGTACAGGAACAAAGGCTGGGGTTTTCTGGTCTTTTAAATCCATCTAGGGCATGGGTAGGCAACCTGCGGCCCGTGGGCCGGATGCGGCCCAGCGAGGCCTTGGGACCGGCCTCAGCCCGATCCTGCCACCGATTGCCACCAGGGCCTTTGGCCTCTCGCGCGCAGGGGCAATTGTCTATAGAAGCCTCAGAAACATGCATTTATATTAACATTTTTTAAAAAATCAACCACTTTTTTTAAGGTGTCCTCCGCCTTTTTTTTTTTTTTAAAAAGTGTCCTCCATTTGAAAATTTTGTCCTACATTTGTCCCAGTTTATTTATTAATTTAAATTTTTTAAAAAATTATTTAATTATTTATTTTTTGGCTTCGGCCTCCCAGTTGTCTGAGGGACAGCAACCCAACCCCTGGCTCAAAAAGGTTGCCTACCCCTGATCTAGGGCTACATCTGCGCTGAGAATTAATGCAATTTGACACTGCTTTAACTGCCATGGCTCAATGCTATGGAATTTTAGGATTTGTAGTTTGGTGGGCCAGCGTGGTATAATGGTTTGTGCATTGGACTAGGACACATGGAGACCAGGGTTCAAATCCCAGTTCAGCCATAGAAATCCACTGCGTGACCTTGGGCAGAACATACGCTCTCAGTCTCAGAAGATGGCAATGGCAAACCCTCACTGAAGAAACCTGCCAAGAAAACCCTATAGTAAGTTTGCCTAAGTCAGGAGTGACTTGAAGGCACACAACAAGCAACAAGAAAATATTTTTAGCTTTCTCTGTCAGAGAGCTCTAGTTTCACAACAAACTACAAATCCCAGCATTCCATGGGATGGAACCATGACAGTTAAAGTGGTGTCAAACTGCATTAATTCTGCAGTATGGAAGCAGCCTGGATTGCACAACAACTCACCAGCCCCATTAATTTCAGCTACATGGCCCCTATAGTCCTGTTGTCATAGTAGAGAGACTTTGATTTTGTATACAGTCAGGCTAACCCTACTGGGGACAGTAGTACTGGGTGTGATGGGAAAGACTGTGAAAATGGGAAGAGCACAAACTGTCCAATGACAGAAATGGGAAGAGTACAAGCTGCCAAGTTAAGAAAAGGTGGTGGGTATTCCCTTCCATTCCAACTGAGGCAGAGGAGCATGAGAGCCAGAGGTGTGGTGCATATGTGCTTCCCACGCCTCCACATCTGCTGCAGTGCCAAAGCCACTCCGATTCATTCATGCACCTTGCTAAGAGAGGTGCTTTTTCGGTAGCTAGGCAACTTGGGCTTCTGGTGAAGCAGGGAGAGCAAACCTGTCTCTCAACCAGAGATTGCAAACAATACCTGTTTTGGACTTCTGCTCCTGGAATCTCCCAGCCAGCATGGCTACTGCCTATGGAAAAATGCAAGGGCAGAGCTTGGAAACAGTTCTGCTTTGCCCTTAGGCTGCTTTCCCAGTAAGGATTCCTCTCCCCCGTCTCCTGCACACATCTGCAATTGCTTATGGAAAACGGAGACACAGGAACACCCTGCACATAAAGCAGAGTTTAGCCTATTATGGAGTGGCTTGCAAAAGGTTAGAACAATAGACTTCAGCTCAAAGCTTGGGAAATGGTACTTTTATGGAGGAACAACACATTTCCAGAATTTGTTTGTCTGGCTATTGGGGGGTTCTGGGAGTTACAGTTATTGTATGGGTTTTTTAAAATAACTTTCTAAACCTCTGGCCAAGGGATGAATCAGAGGTCTGATGTGAGTTAACAGTGAATCATTAACCCATGACAGTAGCAGGGGTTCTCCATTCACCTCTCTTTCATCCTTGAACATCGAAATGGGAGAGCGCTAGCAAGATCGTTTTCAGTAGTCTCAGGAGAACCCAATGTCTAAATTGGCTATCAGGCTGTTTTATAAAGCATTTTTAGCATTTTTAGTATTTTACTACAAATATAATGCCTATAGTAAAAAGAATCTACAGGTTGAGTCTCTCTTGTCTGAAATGCTTGGGACCAGAAGTGTTTTGGATTTACTGTATTTATTTGGATTTTGGAAGACCTGTATTTGCAGATACACACATAATGCAATATCTTAAAGATGGGACCCAAGTCTAAGCACAAAATTCATTTATCTTTCATATACACCTTGTATGCAGTGCCTGAAGGTAATTTTATACAATATTTTAAATAATTTGGTGCATAGTTTCTGTACATTCAACCTTCAGAAAGCAAAGATCTCACTATCTCAGCCACTTGTGGAAAATGTTTTGGGTTTAGGAGTACAGGTATTTCTGATTTTGGATTACCAAATCAGAGTACCTCAATCTGTACCACTGCTTCTTTATCCTGTCCTTTGTGAACAAGAATGGCATGTAATCTGAACAGTCCTTTAAGAGTTTTAAAATACTTCAGGTTGTATTACTGCCACAGGAATGTTATTGTTCCTAGTTTTACAGAAAATAAGTCTTCTGTGAACCTGCGGCTGATTTTTGCAGGACATATGGATTCAGATTTACCAGACCCTTGCATCTCTGATAGGACCGTGGGATTTTTCAGACATTGCGACAATTCCAACTTTGAAAGTGCAAGCTCAGAAGTCAGGGGCAGCTGGGGTCATTTAGAAGGTACTGAAAATTGTATGAGGATTGGTGTTTTCCCCCTCCTTCTCTCCCTTCCTCCTTAAGCCCTTCATCTGTTCCTGGTTACTGTGTACAAAGCATTATAAACGATGCAGAGCACCACCTAAATTGATCAATGTTTCTGCTCTTCTTCAAAGATAATGAATTAGCAGCATTGATGTGACTAACTATGGTGAGGACTGTCTAATGAGGAAATCGGCAGCGGTCCACATCTGATTGTGACTCAGAGAAGCGGGGGTGAGGAAGAGTCTGAGCAAGCTTGATTCACTTACAAGCCATGACATGAACCACACTAGCTTGTTCCTGTTCACCCGGGATATGGCAGGGCACTGGCTTTTTTCTTTTATGAATGGAGGGGGGAATGTTTCATGCTTCAATGACAGGGCAGAAGGCGCTCTCCCTCACTTGCTCTCTGTGCATTTTTCCTGCCACAAAGTTAAACCATTTCCTCTTCAAATGTTAACATATTATGCAAATATTCAGTATAAACAGGACTACAAAGCATCCCAGAAATGCTCCAAGTGTGTTTTTCCTCTACCCACCCCAAAACTAAAAGAGTTAATTACCCTGTCCTCACAAACATGAGTATACTCCATGCATTCACTTTTTCAGCTACAACAGTGTATGTTTTCATAATGATTACCAGGAAACTAAACCTCATAACTTGCCATATTACATTTTTAATATGTATCCATAAAACATTCAACATTGTGTGTCTTTGAAAGCAATGGGGGGAGAGAAAGAACAAACATGTGTTTGATAAAATTGATCTCATACAAGCCAGAACTTGGAAGCATTGCCTCTCTCCTCCTCCTCCTCCTTTGCAAATGACATACTAGCTGGAAGAATCTAGGAGATGTAGTCCAAAATGGGAACATTTTCAGGTTCTGGTGCAGGCCTTCAAGGCAAGAAATGGACATAGGCCATCTCACTTTGCCATATAGCAGCAAATGGACATACTGTATACATGAGTAAAGGCACTTTTATTGGCCTAAATTAAATTGTTAGTTCCAGCTAAAGTAGATTATTTGAATCTATGGGAATTTGGTAAGTCAACACTTACATAAGTTTCAGTGATTCAATAGGTGTATTTTAGTAGGACTACCAATAGGATAAAAGCCATACACACATATGTAACAAGCATGTATGTGTTAATTCAACCCAGATAGTGAAGAAATCAAAATAGTTAAAGATTTTCCCATACCTTGGATCAAACAGTGATCAGAAAGGACTCTGCATTCAAGAAATTCAAAGACTAGGAATGGGAAGGACAACAATGAAATAACAAGACAAGATCCTAAAGTGTAATGATATACAACTGAATACTGAGATAGAATTGTCTAAGCAACATCAGCATGTATGGATGTGAGAGCTGGACAGTGAAGAAAGCAGATAGAAAGAAAATCTACTCATTTGAGACACGGTGCTGGAGAAGAATACTGAGGATACCATGGATGGTCAAAAAGACAAACAAATGGGTCCTTGAACAGATCAAACCTGAATTCTTCCTGGAAGCAAAGATGACTAAATTGAGGCTGTCATACTTTAGCAACATCATGAGAAGACATGACTTATTAGAAAATACAATAATGCTAGGAAAGGTAGAAGGCACTAGAAGGAGAGGAAGACCACATGCCAGATGGATAGACTCGATCGGAAAGATCATGGGCCTGAACCTATAGGAAATGAGCAGAATGGCTGGTGATAGGGAGTCTGGGAGATGTCTCATCTCAGGGTTGCTATAAGTTAAGGTGGATTCAAGGGTTGTTAACAAAAACAAAGAGGTGTGGAACATATGGCTTTTCAGTTGTTTTTGTTGTTATCCCACCATATTCCTAGTATGGGACTCAAAGCACCTTACAACAGTTAGAAGAGACAGAGTGAAAAAAATATACCAAATATAAAAGTTAATGATATACATAAAATTAAAAACAGTTTTAAAACAATGAAAAACATCAGATAGACATTATGTAAAGGCGTGTTGTGGCACCTTTGAGACTAACTAAAAGAAAGAAGCTGGTAGTATGAACTTTCAAGGACATGAGCCCACTTCCTCAGATTCATGGAGTGGAGGGTCTAGGGACAGACCTACTGTGTTTTCCTGAAAATAAGACACTGTCTTATATTTATTTTTCCTCAAGAAAACACACTATGGCTTATTTTCAGGGGATGTCGTATTTTTGGGGAAAGACGGTAGCAGTCTTCTTTACTGCTCCGCGCTGGTATGCTGCATAGCCACACCAATCACTATGGCTTATTTTTGGGGTATGGCTTATATTGCGCAAATGCTTAGAAATCCCTATATAAGGAGGCTTTGTGAGAGAATAACAACCTACATGCAAAGCATGTGGGTATAGAGATCAGCTGACTCATTTTGGCTTTAGGCAAGATCCTTTCTTTGTCCCCCAGTGACAATCCTTAAAACTGACCTTGTCATGTCATCTCCACATACACAAGTTTTGCATTTCTTTTGCTTTTCCCACACACAGGCTGTTTATATAGGTTTGTCCCTGGACCAGTGATGGCACACACTGGGGTCTCACCCAGTGTGGGGGCTGGGGATTTTGGGGGGGGGGGCTTTGGGGGGCAGGGCCAAAAGGGCACTCCCTCACTTCTGTGCCTGACACAGCTTTACATGTGAATAAAGCTGTGCCATGCAGGGAGGAAGGGGTGGCCTTTGCCTCTCCCTCCTTGCTGCATGCCATAGTGTGCAGCAGCGAAGTGTGAGTATGGAGCCACTCAGCCAGGTGGCATCCCTCTTCTGGGGTATCACCCGGTGAAATCCCCCCCTAGTGACACCATTGCTCTGGACTGTCCATTCAATGCATCTGAAGAAGTAGACTCAAATCTACAAAAACTCATGGTCCCAGCTTCCTTCTTTCAGTTAGTCTCAAAGGTGCTGCAAGATCCCTTTGTATACTGACTTTCCAGACTAACACGGCTATGTCTCTGAACAAATAAGACACAAATTGACTGTATAGCACAGTATGGCCAATCTGTGTCTTATTTGTTCAGAAAGATAGACATGTTAGTCTGGAAAGTCAGTATGCAAAGGGATCTTGTAGCATCTTTGAGACTAACTGAAAGAAGGAAGCTGGTAGCATGAGCTTCATCAGCATTTTTAACAAATTGGTACCCCATTAAGATATTGCATCTTGACTTTTTTTGTACCTTCTAACCAACCAACTACATATTTAAAATCTGTTTTTCTCTCAGTTCCTTCTTGCATCTAATCCAAGGTTTCGTCTCCTAAGGACACTTTCCAGGTATGTTGAACTTCTGTGTTGCCCTCCAGATGTATTGACTGTGTGGTGCCTGGGGAAGATGGGAGTTCTGGTCCAACACATCTGGTAGGCACTGTGTTCTTCTGTGGTAAATATTTAGCCCTTTTAACTCTTTTGTCTTTGGGAATCTGTGCTTCCTTATCTGTGTTTCCCTTTCCTTTGTTGGTCTCAGCTCTTAAGCAGAATCTAGAAATACATTAGTTTAAAATTCAGGTCACTTACATGCTACTGACTTAGATCTCTCCATTTCAACACCCCTTTTCTGAAAAAGTCTGGGATGGAGTCAGACTAGTTATGTTTGCAGCAAAATCACTGATATTAATTGGACAGGTATGTCAAAACTAACATAAGTCCCATTTATTTCACTGGGTCTGCCATATACATGACAACATCTGGGTCCAACCAGAACAAACAAAGGTTATTCTCTGGATCCCCAGCCCCCAGCTTCAGATGCCACAGCACGGAGCCATGACAGTCAAAGTGGTGTCAAGCTGCTTTATTTCTGCAGTGTGGCAGCCCAATATTTTCTTCTTGAAAGAAGCAAGGAGTAATTTTAGCAATTTTCTTCCTGCTGTAAGAAAACCTTAAAAAAAACAACCAGTTTTTGAAGTCTGTTTGCACTTAGGGATTTGTTCAGTGCAAAATTTGCACATGGCTGCTTTCTGCAAAGAAATATTATTGTCGGCACAAAAATGCTCTTTCTTCTGCAAAAAAAAAAAATGGTTTTATGTGCAAAACAACCACATGTGAATGTTGCAGAAAATAAGTCCCAAACTTTGAAGATTCTCATCAGTCTAAGGCCCAGTACAGACCACTGCTTTGCGGCGGTCTGGGGCCAATTTTAGGGTTGCGGAGAATGCAACATCTACACATTCCGGAACCCTAACACTTATGGACACCGCCATCTTTACATGGCGCCGTCCATTTGTGGCGTGTGTGCATGACCTCTGGGTGCCGGCGCGTGTGTCTTGGACGGGTCTCAATGCGCCAATGGCTCACTGATGACATAGTTCCTGCACGTCAAAAAGAACATGGTTTTTCCCGGGTTCTTTCTGGTCCAGAGGGACGCCGCGCCATTTGGCTGCTGTGGCATCTTTCTGGAGGGAAACAGGCCCTCCTGGGCTAAAGATTCTCTTCATCAGGGTTTCTTGAAACTTGAAAAACATGTTTTTGACTATATATATATATATATATATATATATATATATATATATATATATATATTTCTTTCCATCTCCACTCATGCCTATAGTAGAATCAGAATGGGATAGTATTTCTTTAAAACAACAACAACATGGGGACAGGAGCAGGTGAATTAAATAAGTTACTTTCAGAATCTAAACGTTTTAAAACTTACTTTAAATTAAATGAATATGAAGGCTTCCATAACTGAACCATAGCAGAATCATGATACCCTGGGACTAGGGTTGCCATAATCCTCTTCCACAAAACCAGGACAAATGTAGGACAGACATCCTCTGAACAAATCTTGCCAAGAAAACCCCATCATAGGTTCACTTCACAGTCTCTATAAGTCGGAAACAACTTGGAGGTACACAACAACCAATAACAATAACTGAGTACTGTACTTTTAAGTACATCGGAGGGCCCGGAATGGGAGACCAGGGTTCAAATCCCAGCTCGGCCATGGAAACCCACTGGGTGACCTTGGTCAAGTCACACTCTTTCAGCCTCCTTAGGGGAAGGTAAAGGCAAAAATGCTCTGAGAAAGCTTGCCAAGGAAACTCATGATACAGTCTCCATAAGTCAAAAAGGACTTAAAGGCACCCACCAACATGTGTATGTGCGTACACACACACACACATATCTACCTATATACGTGAATATATTTATGTGTGTGTGTGTGTGTGTGTGTGTGTGTGAAGATATCTGTGTGTGCTTGTGTGGTTTGCCATTGCTATTCCCTGAGGCTGAGAGATTGTGAGTCAAACACACACACATACTGCCACATGTATCTATCTACTTATGTGTGTCAGTATATTTGTGTGTGAATATCTCTTTGGGCCCATTCACATTACAAAAAAAATCGGTTCTGAAACCGATTCAATCACGTGAAGTTCCTACTCACCCCGAATCTCACACAAGCGAATCCGGGGCTTGCACACCCATTCCGTGTTAAATGGCCCCTAGCGTGGGTCTTTTGAAATCGGCGCAAATAGCGTTTCTTTTTAAAAAACCCGGGTCCTGGGAATGAGAACTTTGGCCTCGATCACGATCGAGGCAAATTGAGGGAGGGAGGGATTTTAGGTGCAGAGGGTGGGCGCAACGGGCCAAGTGCATTTCCTCCCCTCATCGGAGGGGGAGGGAGGAGGAAAGAGCCCTGGGAAGAAGGGAGCAAGGAAGGCATTGCTTTAGGAGCCTCGTTTCCTCTTTCCCTGCATCCCCTGCCCAAAGCCCTCTGTCGCTGGGCATTCCTTCCCTTGCAGGAGGAAAAAATAAGGTCATGAACTGAGCTACATGTCAGCAAACCCCCCCTTTTCAAATTCAAACAATTTTTTTGAGCGACAACATTGTCATTGTTATATTCCAGAGGCAGATGGAGCCAGGCTTGCACTTGGATATCCTTGGATCTCCTTGTTTCTGCAGAGAGAGAAGCTACAAATGTTGCAAACATCAATGTTACATTTTTAGCATTTTTTTTGAGCAAATATGCGAATGATTTGTCTTCTGAGCAATACAGCAAGGGAAGCAAGGGAAAGCTAATGTTGCTTTAAAAGCATAAAAAAATGCATGGCAATTCCCATCCTTTTCCTGGGACGGGGCAGATCTGACCCAAAGCCCACAGGTTTCATAAAAAAAGAGAGAAGAGAAGCTCTCTCCTGTTCACTGCTGAAACCTCTGTGCTGGCTCTTTAAAACGGGAGGACACTTCCCCCGATGCCCTGCAAACGTCACCATGACAATACTTATTGGCAGCGGCCACCTCGCCACAGAACTACATAATGCATTCGATCTTGCAAATGCATTCGATTTAAATTTGTATGGGCATTGCTAACGGAGCGATTCGGGGGAGGGGCTCCGATCATCCCAGTTCCCTCCATGTCTTTTCCCAGTATGAATGGGGGGTGTGTGTGTTTGTGTGGTTTGCCATTTCTATCCCTGAGGCTGAGAGATTGTGACTGACTCTCTCTCTCTCACTCTCTCTCTCTCCTCGCTCTCTCCTCTCTCTCCTCTCGCTCTCTCTCTCTCTCTCTCTCTCATACACACACACACACACTCACAATGTAAGCTCACACATAGGTACAGATATGCATGACTGCCTACATATATGTGTGTGGTGTATTAAATACTAAACACCTAGGAGTGGTGGTGGGTGCGTCCCCCTCACGGGTTCCATCCTTCCATCCCTCCCTTCGGGGATTCACCGAAGGTGAAGAAGAGGCCACTGGTGACCATGGTGAGGCCAAGGGTGAGAAGAGAAGACACCCGCTGTGCGGGGCCAGCATGAGCCGACCGTGCAGCAGAAGCATGCTGGGGAGACCTCCCATTTGTGACAGGGCCCAGGAGGAACCATCAACAACGCCATTTGTTGCTGCGCCTTGCTGCCGGAGACAATGCTGTGTTGGCTCCCGAGGCCGCCTCCGGTAAAAAAAGGCGGCTAGAGGCAGCTGTTCAGGTGTGGAGGTGCAGCCAAGGTGCCTGGAGGGATTTGCTGATCTGGTACTCGCATTCCTTCATGGTGGCGGAGGAGCCAGCCACTCGCAAGAACTGCTTGGCATTTCTGAGGGACGAAGGGGAGCCTGCCAAGGCTTCCCCTGTACAACAGCCTCACTGCAGGTTTTCTCTGTGGCCTCCTCTGCAGCAGCACCTCTTCCTCTTCTTCCCCTTCCCCCACCAATTTTTACCTGGACCCATTTTGTCAATATCAGTGAAACTGACAAAATGTGGCCTGGAACAAAGCAGAATCCGGGATCTGTAGCTTAAAATACCCAGCCGGGCTGGGATATTTTCGGTTTTCTGGGTCATATGGTAACCCTACCTGGGAATCAGGGTGAAGGACAAAACGTCTTTAATAGTGCAAGCCTATTGCTTGGAAATAAGTTCCACTATGTCCAGTTGGATTTACTACTCCCTAATAGCTATGCCTTGCAGCCTCTATGTGACAAAGGCAGCTACATGAGAATTAAATGAGGTATTGTGTGAAATGCAAACATCTGCAGGAAAGAATTTCAGATTTAAGATGAATAAGCAGAACCACCCGAGAGAAAGAAGCGAGTAAGAAATGGTGATAAAATAAAGTTAACATAACTAAACTACACGGTTGCTGTGCTGGAGACTCAACCATCTGGTTTGGTTAATTGTAAACAAACATTACAAAGAGAGAGGAGGTATTTCAGTGCTGTGAATTACACACACAGTCTTTTCCCCTTTCTTACAGAAATACGTGACTTGTTCTTGCATTATGTCCTATGTCTGCTTGAGTACAGGCCTGGCGTCAAACCCCTATGTCAATAACCTTGAAGGGTGTGGCAGTAACAAAAGCTTGTGTACACATGTGAAATGGTTATGGGAAGGGAACCTAATCCTGAATGGTATCTTTGCTTGCTGATGAGCAAAGATTTTCCATTACTCAGCACAACCGTATGTTTATCTTTCTCTTTCACAAACCAGCACTCTTTCTGCCATAGCAAGCAAATTTCTGTTTTCCAGGAGGTCATCTGGTATTGTATAGTCCTTTAGTGACGTGTGTCAAGTAAATGGCAAATATCTAGGAACAATGTGCTGCCAGGTCAGGATCATTCCAAGCCCTGAGATGTGAGGACAACCACTGAGGACCACAGTAGTGGGTCTTGGTGATGTGACAGAGATTTCTCCTGAACGTGGTGTCTCCGTGAACTCACCTCTTCCATAATTTGTCCTTACAATAATGCCTGGGAGTCATGTCAGGCTGAGAGAGAGTAAATGGTCAAAAGACAACATCAATGAGTTTTCCTCACTCGTGACCTGAACCTGGGTCTCCCAAGTTCCAATACCAGTTTTCCTAAACCTTTTTTTTAACCCTGGATGAACCCCTGAAATAATCTTCCAGTCTCAGGAAACCCCTGCATAAAAATTACTATACCTACTGCTCAAAAAAGTGTGGTTTTGTTTCAATCACAGTCTCTTGCTGAACTCCAGCAACCTCTTGTGGAATCCTAGGCTCTGGGGGAACTTTGATTGAGGAGCTCTGTTTTAAACACCCACACCAGTGCTTTGAAAACTTAAACCTCCTGCTTTGAAAACTATGGCCTGTTACAAAACGGGCACCCGAGCACGGACTCAGCCTGAACTAGGGTTAGAAAGGGGCGTCTCTTCCAGACGCCCTGTGACCCTAGTACGGAATGATTCTGTACGAAATAGCGATGGCCGTGTTCCACACGACCGCCACCATCACCCCCCTGGAAATGACCGCCGCGAGTGCGCGCTTCGGCACTTCGGCGTCTTTTCCAGGGTGCAGGAAGGAGTGCAATTTTTGCGCTCCTTCTTGTGCAGCGTCCAGAACCGCGCCATTTGGCTGCTGCGTTTCCCAGATGCTGCAACCAGTGGCGGCAGCAGACCGCCGCTTTTTCGCGGTCTGTACCCACCAAAATATTTTTAAAAAAATCTCCACACCTGAGTGCAAGGTTCTGTGTGTTTGCAAAATACCCCTGGACATGATTCTGCAGGGAGAAAAAACCACACTCAAATTCAGGGTTACTTTAAGAATGATCAAATATGGAGCAATCTTCTGACTCTGTATTTGTGTGATATATTTCTTATATTCAATTTTTAAAAAAACAAAACAAAACAAAGCCCACCACACTGTAAACTCCATAAAAAATGAGGAGAACTGCATGAATATTTTAAAACCTGCATGTCTTTTCATACCATAAACTGATGTCTCAGAAATCAGTTGATTTATAAATATGGGGAAGTTGGCTTGGATGTAGGCAGAACATCTATTGACCCCATTGGAATCAACACAGACCTGGATCTCTGCTTTCACGGACTAAAGAATACTGGTCATCTTTCATGTTACCTTATTACTAGCAGGGATGGAATAAAATTTGAAAAACTGGGGGAAAGTGGTCAAAAATATGTGATTTGTTTAGTTTTGAGAATCTTTGATGAAAGAATCCTGGACTGATAAGAGCCTTCACAGTATGGGACTTCTCTGCACAAAAGTCACATGAGATTGGTTTTGCACAGAAAATGCCATTTTCTGTGTAGGGAACAGATTTACTGTGTAGAAAGGCTATTTTCTATGCAAAGAACCATGCATGAATTTTGCCAGAAATAAGTCCTGAATTGCAAATAGGCTTCAAAACGGGTGGTTTCAAATACTTTCTTGCAGTGGGGGAAATTTTGCTAAATGTTTCATTGAGCCTTGCAAAGAAAAAATATGTGAAAAATTACAACCCTTTTACCAGTTCCTAATATCCTGCCTTTTTTCCAATAAGCTTAAGGCTTTCCTCCTCCTTTTTTCTTCATCATAGAAACCCTCTGAGGTGGGCATGCTAATAGTAAGTGGCCAAGGTGATACAGTGAGTTCAATAGTTCAGTGGGGCTAGAATGTGGATCCGCTCGGTGTCACGTTTCTAGCCATTACTCACACTGATCTCTAGATCGTCTACTCATTGCCATGTAATAATGTTTGGCTGTTGATATAAAACCAAAAGATTGAACTTGTATCTCCCTGGTCAACACCATACCATCCGGCTGCTCTTGTTTTAAACTGTCCTGTCACATTTCCTCCTTCAACTTGTACATTTTTCACAGGACCATACCAGATATGTAAGAGAGGGGACTCCACTCCAAACCAAGCAGTCCTTGATTCGTATAACTCCACTCCTCCTCCCACATACACATATACACATACATATACACAGATATTCTGTATTCAAAAGAACCTTGTAGCACCTTTGATACTAAACTGGTGAAAAAGTTGTAGCTAAGTTTTTGTAGATGTGATCTACTTTCTCAGAAGGAAGTACTTCAGAGGAAGCAGGCCAAGTGTACAAAAGCTTATATTGGGACTTCTGTTGCTCAGTTAGTGATTCATTTCCATGCATCTAGGAAGTAGACCAGGTCTATGAAAGCTTATGCTACAGCTTCTTTCACTCAGTTATTTACAATACAAAGATGCTGCCTGCAAGATCCTTTGCATACTGATATTCTAAATTAACATGGCTATGTTTCTGAATTCTGCTCACACAGAGATTCTGTGTTATCATTTTGGATTTCTTCCCTCTCTGTAATGGGGTTTGCCTAAAAGGAGATTATGAATGCCCAGTCATTTATCTGACACATTTCCTGTCCCACTCTTCCCTTCCCTCCAGTGTTTACTTTGTTGAAGTGGTAGTGGTTGCTGGGGATGTAGGGGAAGAAAAGCAGAAGAGATCCAGCCAGGATGCTCTGGTTTTAGTTGCTCTGCCTCTAGATTGAGGCAGGAGAGAGGGAAGGGAAGGGGGAAATGTGAAGAGAATGAAAAGAAGACAAGGGAGTGAGAACAGTCTAGACCTTAGTTGAGTTGTATGTGCATGTGTTGTGATGTGGTGCGCCTTAAATTTGTCGGCAGTGACTAAATGCATTTCATAGGATCTTCTTCAAAGAATATTTAGTGGTGGTTTTGCCAGTTCCACCAGCTTAAGAATAAAGAAGAACACAATGAGCCTATACAGACCAGCCTCAAAGACAGCCTGTGGGTGGAGTCGGGCACAGACAGAGCATGTGACATCATGCCAAAGGCAGCATAAAGCTCCACCACAGCTGCTATGGCACCCTTTGGAGGGAGCAAAAAGGAGCTGTTTTTTGAGTCTCCTGTTTTGTGCCCTCCAAAGGCTGGATTGGGGCCACAAGTGAGGTGTGCCACATCCCAGATTCCGGCACAGAAAAAGGTGCTGCATGCCACCTCTTAGGGGCTGTTTGTACCCCTGAGTCCCCTGGAGGGTCTCCAGTGACCAGCTTGTGCAATTTAAACATTGTTAAACTGTTGCTGCTTTCTTCTTGCCACCCTGGCACTGCCACTAAGACTCATCCACAGTCCAGATTTTGAACAAATTGGCCATAGCAAGTATATCCAGGCGGTGGAGATGGTGGGCTCCAGTACCAGAGCACCAACGGCCTGAGAACTCCTGCAGAATTTTTTTTCTGATCAATGCCCATCTTGTCCCTTCCAGCTTTTTTGCTTCTCAGAGTTTTTTCCAGCTGTCCCTGGCAACTCATAAACGGACATAGTTGAGATAGGTTTTCCTTGTGACTGGCTCCTGGCATATGGAAATGAGAAGCATATTTAATGACTTGCTGACATAATTATTGGTTCTGGCTAAATTTGTGCATCAAGTCTTGCTCTGGAGCAAGTCACAGCTCTTTAGAGGGGATTTTTACCAAACCCCAGTAATCCTGTTTTGTCCTTTATCATGCTAATTGTGTGCTTGTTATTCACACTTACTAATCTAGGAAAACTAGCAACCCTAATTCCATGCACATAGTAAGCGTCAAAATTACAACCTCAGCAGTTTTGGAATAGTGATAATAGTCCACAAAGATTACCAGTAATCAAGTTGTTGTTGCTGTTGATTGCCTTGCCTCATCATCACTAACTTATGGAGACCCTAGACAAAAGTTTGTTGTTGTGTTTTTGCAAGATTTATTTGGGACGGGTTTGCCTTTGCCTTCCTCTGAGCCTGAAGAATGTGACTTGCCTCAAGTTGCCCAGTGTATTTCGTGGCTAACAGGGAACTCTGATCTCCAGAGTTCAGTGCTCAAATTACTACCAACACATGTTGATCTGCCCCCAAATGGGTATTTAATCTAGTGATCCGTACCTTTGTAATTTATAGGAATAATTACAGTAATGGGATATACATGGCCTCCCTTGAAAGCAGCTTAGAAGCTTCACATGTACTTGTACAGCTGCTGTATTAGGTATGGTTTGGCCCGGTAAAGCCATATTATATATCACTTTGGAATATAATTAATCACTTGGGTAATGTGATTACCAAAGATGTGGAGGCTTAGGTTTGGGCCCCAAATAGCTGAAAGACCCCCTGTGGCACAGGAGCCCAAGTGGCCAAGTGGTTAAATGTCTGAACTGCAGCCACTCACCACAAACCACAAGGTTGTGAATTCAATACCAGCCAGGGCTCAGGCTTGACTCAGCTTTGCTCCTCCAAGGTTGCTAAAAGTACCTGGCTTGTTGGGAGCAATTAGCTTACACATTGTAAACTGCATAGGGAGTGCTTATGTGCACTGATAAGTGGTATAGAAATGTACTTGCTATTGCTATTCTATACAAGCCTTCGATATTTTAAGATATCAGGAAGTCTCTGAGTGCCTTCTTTTAGAGAAATGCATTTACTATCCCCCCAAATAGGTCCTTCTCTGTGAGGGGGTCCTTAGAATGTATTGTCACGAAATACACCTGGCATCAAGACTTTGTGTAGTGCCAGGTCAAAACTATTTTTAATTTTTTAAAACAAATTTCATTTTTAAAACTAATTTCTATTTTACAACTGTTAGTATAATTGCAAGACTGGCTTTATATTCTGTTTTATTTTTGTTTGAGTACCCCGCCCCGCCCTGCCCCCATTTTTACATACACCATATTGAAACTAATGTTCACAATTCACTTAGGCAGTTACCAAGTCTAACCTAGATCTACAATTCATTGGCTGTGCATATTCCACAATCCCTAGCATTCCCCTAGTTTAGGGAATAGTAGGAACCAAGAAAGTTCCCCACCCCCATTTACTACAGGCAATCATGAGATCAATGGTGGTCTCTTCCCCTGTTGATCAGGAAATGGCTGACTAATATTTCCAAACCCCTTCAACTAAGTATCTCTATTGTGAGGGGGAATTGTGACAGGGACCCTGCTTCGGGCTGTTAGACTTGAGATCACGCCAAGGAGGAGTGGAAAGACATGTCAGCTGCACCCCAAATGATAGAGTGAGTGGATTGCCATTGATCAAGTGGCTGCGGCCAGTAAGTAGGATTGCAGGGGTCAGACGTAGCGTACATAACTATGGGTTTATGATTTGTAGCGCCCAAAGTGAATTCTGACCCTTTTCCATATGACATTACAAGTGGACCCTTGTTATAATGCTGCGTTTGGTTCAGGATCCCCATGGATAAAAATCGGTGGATGCCAAGTCCCATTAAATATAAAGACATAGCAAAATTTTGTCCCTTATTAAAAATGAAAATCAAGATTTGATATGTTGAAATTTATACTTTGTGACATGTTTTCAAACTGTGGTGCGTTAATCTCTGGTTAAAAAAGTCCATGTGTAATAAAGGGCGGTACTGTATATTATGCAATAGTTTAAAAAGAATAAAATAAATAAAATGTGCAACCCATATTGTTTAACATATAGCTGCATTGAAAGATTGGGGAAGGAATATCTTTGTTAAAACACTGTATTCTAATGGAAAAGTTGTGGTTAGAGAGCATTAAGGTGTATAGCTGTGAAAAACTTCCATTCATGAGATTCAGTCCATGCCTCGGTTGGGGGATTTCTGGACCTATAGTATCAAAAAGTCCAGCTTCCTATACATATGGTACCCCCAAGGATGAGTAGACATGAGTGCGTGATAGAATTAGGCAGGAATAGAATGAGAGAATGTTGTCCCTAATTTATGTCAGCTGAAGGTGCCTGACTGTAATAAGACATGTGGCAGTATCTGCACTGGTAGAAATAATGCACTTTGACGTTCTCGTGTTTACTGCATGGCTCAGTGCTATGGAATCCGTGGGATTTGTTAGTTTGTAGGAGCACCCAGTAGCTGCCCGTGACAGAGAATGCTGAAATATCGCTCACAGAAGCTGCAAACCTTCCACGAATTGAGCCATGGCGTTAAGCCGTGCCAAATTGTCATGTTTTCTGCAGTGCCGATGCACCTTTGGTGTGGGCATACCATGACTAAGGAGTGTGGGTCCACTGCAAGTAGTGCACCATTTTCCGTGGTGGCTAGAGAACCATTTAGAGTGTGCTGACATATTATGCATAGTATTCAGGGCAGACAACAAGCGCACTCATGAGCAACTGAGCTAAGCTGCGTTGGATACGTTGGTTTCGAAGCGGGGGTTAATGTGGGGAGGTGGAGGATGTCTCATGATTTGCCTTTCCCCCAGGCGGAGTGTTGCATCTCGGTGGTATGGGAGGTTTAGGGTGAGGAGAGATAAGTGTGGGCTGGAGTGTTTCGGGGGCGGTGGGGTGGGTGCAGTGGGGTGTTGAAATTCAACACTAAGTGTGGGCTGGTGGTGGCGGCGAAACTGACGAGGTTTTTATAGAGAATGACCAATCATATGGCAGAGAAGCTTCGAGAGTTAGAGGTGATAAGCGTGGAGAGAGGGGTGTTGAAAGGGAATAGTTATGCAAGTGTTTGGCGGCTGGGGGGGTGTTTGGGGTGTGTGGATGAGTGCGTGACGTTGGATGAGCTGTGGTTTGTTGTGGGGGCAGTGTGGGTCTGCAGGTTCGCGAGGGTGAGGGCGCCAGCGCCGCGTAGTTCACGTTGTATTTTTTGTAGGGTTGGGGTACTGTGGATTGTATAATGGAGCGAGGAAAAGTGGGGGATACTAGATACTGTATTGGTTTGGTTGGTTAACTGGCGCGTGGTGGTCGGGTTGGCGGGCGTGCGGGAATAGTTGTTGAGTGTGAAAGTACAACATGGTGTGGGGCAAGTTAACGTCATTGCTAAGCAGGAGGTTGAAATCATCCCGAATAGTGCAAGTAAAAAGCGTGCTGTAGCTGGGTGAGTCGTGGGGTAGTGTCCGGCCACGAGCCTTGTGAACACAGGTATGGGAGGGTGAAGGGTGCATCCCAACTGCCGGCGCGAGGAAGACTGTGGCTGAGGCATCAGGGGGGGCATGCGCAGTCCTGCAGGAATTGGGGGTGGTAAGGGCGTGGCGAACAGCTGTAAGGGGGAAAGGATGCAGAACAGACTCCGCCCGTCCTTTTCCGGGCTCTTTCCTCTGCCCCTTTGGGATATTGTAGAGCGCGTGGCTACAGAAGGTTATAACTGGCATCTCGTCTTCAACACATCTGGTGGCCTCTGTCCCACAAGGAATCTTTCAAAATGAAGGGGTGCGTCCCAGCGAAGAAAAGGTGAGTGCACTGGATATCTTATGGTAAGATGTCATGGGACTCTAACGCAGGAAGAAGCATCTCAAGATGGGTGTGCGCGGGCTGGGACCCAGCGGGTCCGCGATTACAGCTGCGCACCTGAAGGGGGGCACGCCCAACTTGGGCGGCAGGATAGTAGATATACAAGGTACGATAAAAATAGTTTGGGGTGTAGTTAGTGCGCTCTGTTCTCTTTTATGGGTTGCATTGGCCTGGCCTATTTAGATTTTACATGTCTAATAGAACATAAGATTGTTCAAAGTAACCAGTTGTTTAGTTCATGCCTTTCATCTTTACCGATCATGTGTCCTTTTTCCCCATAACCGGTCGAGAAGAAGAGAGAGAAAGGGTCAGGGCATCCAAGTCTTGTGCCTCCTTAGTGACAACTCTCCCCCGCCCGGAAGGCTCCCTTGGGTGGTTCGGCCCCATAAGTGGTGAGAACCATTGCATTAAAGGTTTCGTCTTCCCGTGGGCCTTAAATAGTGGATTGGGATTGGAGCTGGTGCACTGATCTAAGCGTCGACATGTGCTAATCCTAAATACAACCGAAATAGAGTTATAGCGAAGAGGGACAAAAGTGCTTGAAATGGTCTGGGTCAGAGGGGTCAGACGGCGAAGGATGACCATGTAAAACTACCGTGCTACAGAGGTGCATAGGTAGAAAACACGCAGTGGCACTCACTCATACGAAGGAGAATTAACCAGAACAGTAAAAAACCCATCACTATTGTAAAAAAGGTCAAACAAAGTTTTTGTTGCAACAACAGAAGACGACACACAGATGATATAGAAGCAGAAGTCTAAAATTGGGATTACAAAATGGAGCCAAAAAACCGGAGTCGACGTAGCCACGGGTCAATGCAATACTGCTGGTAGCGTAACTCTTATAAAAAAGGACCATTCCCGGGCAAAGGTATGATCCTGGAAGCAACAACGCCCGCGGCTTTTCTCATCCATCCCGCCGGTTAGGGGGAGCACAAAAAGGCAGGCGGCCTGGATGTGTGTAGTTTCAATGACATGGGTTGTCCTTGGCTCGGGTCCGTACGCCGGTGTACATAGCTTGAAGTGGTACGCTGAACGGATCCAGCAGTCATATCAAAATCCATAAGTCGGGCCCCAGCCGGCCCTCACGCGATACAGGAGGTCGACTGAGAGGGTGCCGAGTAAGATGGGATGAAGAGCTATGGCAAATAAAAAGTTGGAAAGCGGGTCCATTTACCCTACAGAAGTATAGAGTAGTAGGCCACTTTAAGTTTTTTGGGCGCACCTAGAAATCGTGGGATTTGGCAGTGAGGGAGGAGCAACGTAGAGCCTCACCAAGAGCGTCTCTGGGGCCTGTGTTCCCCAACTACAGAATCCATAGGAGTCTACAGTAGAAATGTAACAGGGCATTAAAGGAAGTATTGGGCTATGCCGGGTGGTTGGGATTAAAGGAAAGGCCGAATGGTGGGAGAATGGTAATAAGGGGGCGCATTGAGCGCTGGGGGAAAGAGATTCGTAGTGGGGACAGCATATAAAATACTTCCACGAAGGACCTGGAGAACAGCGCATAAGCAGATCCTCAGCATGGTGGAAATTAGAGTGTGTGGGTGAAGAGAAGAAAGAGAAAAAGTGAGAATGAAATGAAAAAAATCCTCTTGTCAAAGGAAAGGATGGTAGGATTCCGTCGACCAGGGCATAATCTCCAGCCTCGCGGCTTAGTCCTAAAACAGAGATGAAAAAAGGCAAAGTGTGTGCCGCGGGGGTGAGGGGGCGATGGGTGGTGTGTTCACATTTCTGGTTGATTAAGAGATGAGAGTGCTGTGTGAACAAGTGTAGAAGGTAATGTAGGATCTTCTGCAGACAGACTTTAAGTATGGCAGAGGGAATCCTTGTAGACGAGCTTTTGAGAGTTAAGTGAAGAAAGAGAAGGGAGAATGTTTTACAATAAGCCTTGCCTAACTGAGTTTACTATCGTAGATGCATGGAGGTGAATGTCCGAGGACGCGCTACCGTTATAAGGCAGGTGGGGGGGGTCGTGGTCCGCCTGGTAAGACGATGCAAATGGAAATACGAAAAGGGATTTGGGGGGAGTAGGGTGGGTAGTGTGGGAGGTAGACGAAGGTTCCAGGGGGGTGGGTAGTTGGTGGTCAAAGACAGGGAGAAATGATTTGCCTGAAAGACGCGGAGGTAGAGGAAGCGGGGCATAGAATGTGTGTGGGGGGAGTGACGTGGAAGGTAGTGGTGGACGACGGGCAGAACAGAAAGGAGGAATCTGGATGGTAACGGGGTCGCAAGAAGGCCCGGGGGGCCATGGGTTCTCGCTTGTGCGATTGTATCTATGTGTGTGTGATGTCTGATGCGTCCGGATCGGGGGTCGGTTTAGTTCACGAGGGCATAAAATAGTGACAAAAAGGGTGGGGTGGTGGACTGGTGTGGGTGGTGGGTAAGGATGTGTGTGTGTAGGATGAGAGGGTGGTGTCTTGCTGAGTGTGCAGGTGGCGCTGTGCGGTGTTCGTTGGTGTTGCCGTTGGTTTGGGGGTCTGCGATGTGGGGTCTTGGGGTGGGGAGGGGGGTCAGTATCGTGTCGCGGGGTGGTGTGGAGGGGGTGAGGGGGTGTGGGGGGGGTTTGTGGTGCGAGCGTGTGTCGGGCTGGTGGCTCACTCTAGTGGAGGTATAGGGTGGGCGCCTGGGGGCAGGTAGTGGGATTTGAGATCGTTGCCGGGGCAGGAGTAAGGATTTGGGAGGAACAGGGGGTTGTGGGGGCTACACCGGGGGGTTTGAGTGTGTAATGCCCGAGTGCTGTAAGTCAGGTCGGAAGAATCGTAGGTGATCAGTCCGCGATGGATGAGCTTGGTGTAGCGTGGGGGGTCTAGTAGAGGAAGTGCTGTACGTCATGAGAGGGTGTGGCGAATGAGGGGGTGCGCCGGGTGGGACCATGTAGCCATGTGCCCCAATATATATCAACATATAAAATACAACAATAGAAAAAAGGCAGTGTGTAGCTGGTTACGTACTGGTTGAGGAGAGAGGGTGCTCCGAGCAGATAAAGAGTAGGCGAGCATGTATCGACGAGGTGTGTGGTCTGGTGGCGGGCGGCCCTCCTCTTCCGTCCGCTCCCGCGTCCTCAGGCCGTGTGTGCCGGCCTCCTTCTCCCTGCCCGCCCCCTTCGCAACCGTCGCCTTCTCGTCTTCCTGGCCTCAGCCCATCCCTTGCCCACCTTTCCTCCTCCCCTCCGCCTCCTGCCCGCCCCCTCCCCCTGGCCTTGCCTCACCGTACCCGCCGCTCTGCGGACCCCCTCGGCCCTCGCCTTCCTCCGTCTGGCGGCCGCTGCGCCTCTGTGCCTCTCCGCGGTTCTGCCTCTGCCCGCTCTGTCGGCCGATCCTTATGTCTGGTCCGGGGCCTAGCGTCCTCTGGCCCCCGTCGCCTCGGGCCTTCGCGCGTAGGCTCTCGGGTCGGGCTCCCTGCGGTGTGCCTTCGCCGCGCCCCCGGGGTCGGCGTCGGGCCTCGTATGGTCTCCCTGCTCTGACTCTTCTGCTCTGCCTGCCCCGGCCAGCCCCGGCTCCCCCCCTCTGGCGCGGCCCTATCCGCCTTCGGCTGCCCCCCCTGCGGCCCCGCGCGCCGTCGGGCATGCCCCGGCTGCGCCCGGGTGGCTGTTTCTGGCCCCGCGGGCCCCTGTTGGCCCGCGGGGGGTCGCTTATGTCTTCGCCCTCTGCCGTCCTCCTCTGGGTCTGCCCCTGCCCCCGCTCCTTCGGTGCTGCTCTGCCTCCTGTCTTCGGATCTGGCTGGCCTCAGGCCGGCTCCGTCTGCCGCGGGGCCCGCTCTGCTGGGCCCTCTTCTGCCCGGTGGCCCCCCTGTCCTGTCCTGGCTGCCCCTCTGGGCCCCGGCCTCTGCTGGCTGTGCTGCCCGGCCCTTCTGACTCGGCTTATTTCCTCCGGCTTCGCCGCCCCCCGGGGGGGGCCTCTGGGCCCCCGCCCTCTCCGGCCCTCGGTCGGGCCTGCGGGGCCGGGCCCCGGCCTCCTGCGGGCCGGTCGGTCTGCCCCGGCGGTCGTCTGCCTTATGCTGGCCCGGCCCCGGTCTGGTCTGATCCCTCCTTCTGCCGGTGGCGGGGTGGCGTCGGGGGGGGGTTGGGTGTGGGCGGCCGGGCCTCTGCCGGTGGGCCGGCTGCCGGTCTCCTGCTGGGGCCGCCCGCCCCGGCCGCTGGCCGCCTCTGCCGCCTCCCTTCTGTGGCCCCCCTCCCTTCTGCCGCTGCTCTGAGCGGCCCCCTGGGGGGGTCGTGTGGTGGGGTGTGGGCCGTGGGGCGCGGACTGCTCCTGCCTGCCCCCGGGGCCCCCCACCCCCCACCATCCTTGCACCCAAAACCACACTTCCTCCTTCCTCCTCCTCCCGCCTCAAGCCGTTCCTCCGCCCCGCCATCCCCCTTCCTCCTCCCTCTGTCGTCGGTCCGATTCCTCCTCACCTTCCTCCCTCCGTCCCCTCCTTCCTCCTCCTTCCTCCCCCCTCTCCTTCCTTCCTGCCCCTCTCCGGGTCCTGGGTCTTCGTGTCGCCTGGGCCTTCTGGCTGTGCCGATGTAGCGGTTGCCATCGTGGCAAATGCTCTAAGTAGTAGGTGTGTATGGCAAGTCTTGTGGAATAAAGGGGCCCTCAGTCTCACATTAGAGGATGAGCAGTGAAGTGCGCTCGATACTGTGGGTTAGCTGATTAGAATCCTATAAAGAAAACATTTTCCCCAAGGGATTGTGTGCAAGTTGGCATCTGAGGTGTCCTGGCAGGCCTTATACCAATCCCCCATCTGTGGTGTAGGTCCTCCGCTAGGTAGTAACTGTCTGAGACCGGATGCTGTCGTGAGGGCCTGCCAACGAAACTCTGGAGACAGCATTGTGTCCAAATGGTTGTAGTTCCCAGTTGGTAGCTGGTGTGACCTCCAGTGGATTCCACACAGTTTTCCTTCTCTCAACCTGTTCTGTAATGGATATCCTGGTACATGACTTGCTTTGTTGTTGTTGTGGTGTTGTTGTTTGTTGTTTTTACTTCATATGGTGAATTCCCGTTTCCGAGACTGCGCTGCAGCTACTATAAACATAGGGCAGCTGCGTGGATTGGTGTTTTTAGGTTTTCTTTTACCCCTCAATCACCCAGTACAGCCTCAACAGCTTCACTCCTAAGAGGACTCTCTATGCAAAAAAATTCGCATGGCTAGGTAGTCTCTTCATCAACAAGTTTTTTCTATGACCATCCATGTCCCCATGAAGTCATCTTCCCCTCTCCAGCACTCTCCACTCTAGAAAGTTTCATTGCGTGAAAGGACTAATATAGGGTGTTTCTTTAGAAGGAATGAATACCCGATGTGGCAAGAAAACCAATGCGAAGATTTAAGTCTGTGTGTACAAACATGCAAATGTGCACTTAGGGATGTAATCTTCAAACATTTTGTTCTTATATGCAAAAATGAGTGAATTACTTGTGTTTGTTAGTGCGTAGGAAGCCCTTGAAAACTATAACTGTTTTAAGGACGATTGGCGGTTTGGGATTTATCTACACACACACAAGGCCATTTTGTTGTTGTTATGTTTAATACGCAGAAAATTGCAGCTTCGTGTAGAAAACACATTTTCTGTGCCAAAAATCTGGCGTCTGCATAAAAAAGGCCATGTGTGGGGTTTAACACACAGAAACAGTACTAAACTTAAAGTTTTCTTGCCATCCAAAATCAATATTTTTTCATCTGTTTTTTGAATATTTTCAATACTTCTTTCCATCCTAGTAAACATGTAGGTGCATACACATACACAGGCTGACATCGTGGTATGGGATATTCCACAGAAGTTTGTGTTAGGCTTGAAGAGTGATTTTCGTTTTGGGCAATGGTTGTACCCATTGATGGCAACATAACAAATTGTGGCATGTACATGGCAATAGCACAAGTAAAGTACACAAAGGGGCATACAAATGCATCTGTCTCTTGGGCATTGCCTTTAGGCCCTCTCATGCAATTAAACTGGGTTTTGTTTTAGTCATGTGCAATTTTATCATGTAAAAACAGATGTTGCTTCAGTATAGGGTTGTGCAGCATAACCAGTGAATTTGCGCCACAGTGCAGCAATTTAGAGTTCAGAGGCCATCCAAACTTGAAAATATACCCCCTCTCATAAAAAAAAAAAATCCAAAAAGCAAATATTGATTTTTGCCATTTCTTTCGGTCTTTAATGGACACAATTGTTTTCTCTTACACCCCACTGTATATAATAGGGAGTTGAGCACCCACCAATTTTGGGATCTAGGGGAGAATCCTGGAACCAAAACGCAGAGATAGCGCAAAGGCCCATTGCTACTTTTAAAAGCACTTTATGAGTAGAATTGTTTGTTTAACTGTTGTCAAGTTGACTTCAACGGTGGTGGCCCTACTATAAAAGACCTCCATCACCAATCTCAGCACCCTGCTCAGTGCTTTAGCAGATTCCAACATTGATAGTGTTTTTAAAACCTGCCAGCAAATACCATACGCTTAACTACGCACTTGAACTTTCCAAAAACAAGTTTTAGTAAACAAAAATGTGATTTGTACCTATATGCATGATCAACATTTGTTTTTGTAGAGAAGAGGCCAGACAAGAAAGCATACACATTATCCTCATTTTCGGGATGCGTTCCGTGTGTAGCAACACAGCCATACCGTGATCTTGGAAAGTGGTTTTTTGATGTTCTTCTGGCAGAGCCTCCAAAAAGGGATGGAAAGTTCTTCTGTGTCAACTTGTACTAGTTGGCTAAAATTCATTGTACAACCTTTTGCAGAGTGGGGAAAAAATGTGAAATTTGTGCTCCTGTTTGTGAAATGGGTGTGGGCTTCGCCCTGCACATATGATTATTTACTGAGTGACAATTGACTCCAAATAAAGGACCTATAGAAGTCACCAATTTATTAATCATGCGTACAGTATGCTAGTGTAAGACTTGGGAGATTCAGGTTTTAATCTCCACTGACCATGAAACTGACTGGGTCAGCACCTCCCCTCTCTTATTCCTAACCTACCTGACAGGATTTTTGTTAAAAGATGCCATAGGTGAAGAGGCTCTGGAGGGTAAAAGGGGGTGGAATTAATCATAACAAAGAAATATACTAATGCACATTTTGTACATGGAAGGTGAGCAATCTGTAGCATTGAGTAATCTAGCACTGTTGGAATATACCGTTTGACACCACTAAGTGCTGTAAAGCTCCATCCTATGGAAATCCGATTTGTACTTTAACAAGGTCTTTGAGCTTTTCTCTGCCAAAGATGGCTGATGCTTCACAAAATGACAATCCAAGATTCGTTAGATGAAACTATGCATTTTGCATTTAGGATATTTCTACAGTGTAGATGCACCCTTTGTCATTGACATAAGCCAGGTCGTAACATGAAACAATTTTATTGTGAACAATGGCCTTTCGGCCAGAAAACTAAATGGCTGAATTTTTTGCTTGGTCCAAATCAGAGTTTTGACAATGATTTTTTAAAATTCGAATTCTTATATTCCCAAGCTAGCATCCAGGAACTGTCCAAAAAGTATCACTTGTGCTCAGATGTGCCGCATAAAGAAATAGTGCACTTTTATTATGTTGTGGAAGAGCGCAGGATTTTTGGTCGACAAAACTCGACAAACCCGGGACTTTGAGCCACTCATAGATCTGGAGGAGAAGTAGGGGTATGTGGACTGACGCCTGTCCTTTCTAAAGGGCTGTAACAGGAAGCAGGGGTCTGTACCAGCAGCAGGGAATGCTGCATATAGTATTGGTGGCATCATGCTCATTTCTACCCTGGAACTGCACATGCCTTCAGGCTAGGTATTCGAATCAAAGGACATTACCGACGCATGTAGGCTCAGAGGGTGGCAGGATATGAGCCAGAAAGGTCAATCAATTAAAAAGAAAGTTTAACTGGTTAAACAGGGTGAGTTTTAGAAGGGCTTATTATGCCTCCGAACTCTGCTACAATTTCCATTCTACACTGCTGAGGCTAACAGTCTTCTCTACTATCTCTCTTGCCAGCTTCACTTGCCCAACCCATCCTATCAGGGTTTGAATTAATAACACTTTGGCAAGTGCACACTCCTCTTAGCCGTCTGAGGAAAGCAAGAGGACAACTTCCTTGAACACCTTGGCCCGAAAACCCCATGATAGGTTCCCTTTAGGGTTGCCATAAGTCAGAACTCTTGAAGTGTAACACAGCAACATAAAAACAAGGCACTAGCTAATGTCCATACTTTTAGAAGAAGCTTCACTGCATTGTCCACCACACGACCTTTAACGAAGTATATTATTGAGGCAGTTTTGTCAAAGTGGAAATTTAGTGGGGAAGCATTATATATCTACACTTGGGGAAGGGGAATATGCAACTGGGGCAGTTTCTACCGTCCTGAGCATGGAATAGACCCATGTTGATTGCACTGACCTGTTGCCTATAATTTGTGTAACTGTGGTGTGTGGGGTGACTCTGCACACCATAACATGGTTGGTGTTTTTGTTGTATAATAGTAGAATCAAGTTGTTTTCTGAGTTATGGGGACCCTAAGGTGATCTATCATGGATTGTTTTGCCCGAAATTTATTCCAGAGATTGTGGTTGGCTCTTGCCTTCCTCAAGTCTGAGAGAATAGGATTTTGCCCTAGTCACCCACTGGATGTCAGTTCTGAGGCAGGGATACGAACCCTGTTCTCCAGAGGGCCTTGACCAATACTTAAACCACTACAGCATGCTAAGCACTACAGTAGTTTACAACAACAACAGATCAGTAAGTAAATATATAAGAGAGTGGGCCCTTTTTATCTGTGGGGTTTCAATTTTGGAACGCCCCCCCCATGGATGGCAAAACCTGGATCTTCAAATCTCACATAATCAAATGCTGCATGCATGTGGCACGGCATTGAAATCAAGGGTTTACCATCCATAGATGCTCAGATCCATGGTGGCAAGCCCACAGCGGGGCGGATGCACGTAGAATTTGTCTGTGTGGATATAGAGAAAGAGACCAGGAGCTACTTAACTTGTATGCCTTTTTACAACCTCATTTTAAGCTTACAGTGCAGCCACAGCAATACTAGGCTTTCAGCTTATGCAGGAAATGTGTATGCCATGCCTGTTGGTGCAATCTGCCGCATCCGCCGGGTGCGTAAGTTCCATTATTTCAATGGGTCTTCGAACAATATGTGGAACTTGCCTTACTTACGTCAGGTTGGATGGGGTCCGGAAACAATCCCTGTTCCGTAAGTAGGCACACTGGATAGAAAAACTTTAGCATTAGTTATGTTTCGACCTAAAATCCCTTTTCGCAAGTTCTCAGGCCGCTGCGTATTGTGCGTCGCGGTATGGCCGCGCCGAGTGTTGGACGTGGTCGAATGGCGGATTGTGCGGGTTGGGGGTGGGAGGGGGGTTTTGGGGGGTTTGGGTTTGTTCATATCCTGGGGGTCGCGGGCGTGATGACGAGAAGGCAGCGATGGAAATGCACTTGGGGGTCTGGTGTCTGTCGTGTCTTTTTTTGAACTAATCACTAGCTTGGATGTGACCGGCGTAGCGGTGTTTGGTGTTTAAATATAACATGAACCTCCAGTACCCGTCGAAGCAGTGCGGTGGTGGTTTTGGGTACAACCGCTACTCCAACAGGAAGCAGTAGGGGCGGGTAATGTTATAGTTCCATCACTATTTTGAAATTAGGCTTAAGCTCCGATGTCAATTACAATATATTTGTTCAAGACGAGGGCTCAAAAAGGTGTCCTGTTAGTAACTTCCAGTGTCCCCCAGCCATGGGATCATAGTTTACCTTGGCGGAGAGAGTTTTGGAAGCTGTGGGTATCTGTGGGGAAAAAAGGTGCGTAAAGGGAGAGACGGTGGGGGGGGTGGTGTCTTGTCGTTACAATAGCAAATCTGTGAAGTAGAAGAAAATTGAGGACTGGTATCTACGGAATTGGGTGAGTTTGGTCCCAAAGGCATTTGGCTGTCGAATGATTGGAGAGGCAAGAGACATTTTGTTAGTCAGGGCTGGGTGTAAACAGTGTCTTGCCTTAGGGCACAAACTGAAATAAATAGTCAGAGATATGTTGGGAGGCCCAATAGCCAAACTATCGTTTTTTCCTGGTACCTGTGGGTTTGCTAAACAGGTCTTTCCTAACAGTAGTTGTGCAAACCATAGATGCAAGAAAAAGGGTGATGATATGTCCAAATCACAAATCGCAATCCCGAGGCAGATTGGTTCCCGTATCAATTAGTTCATCCTAAACGTTCATATCCCATTCGGGGAGTTGTGTCCGTTGTACGTGAATTTAACGTGGTGTGCTTAGTGTCAAGGTGTCCCCTGCAATCTTATTGCAATTTCTTTTGTGTATCTAATGTGTTATCCCCCAGAGGTAATCAACTAGTTTTCTCACATAATCAACTCGCACTGAAATTAGGTTACTTTCCCATAGCAATCAGTTTCTCTTCTCTCAGATGCTTCGCTGGCATCCCTACATTGAAAAAAGCAACCGCTTACTTTTCCCTTATTACTTCCGGTCCTCCTCACCACCGGTGTCCTCCACCACCCCTCCTCAAGAAACAATTCACTTAGCTGCTAATGTAATTCGGGAAGGTGGCACCAAGGAGAAGATGACGTCAGACAAGCAGTCCTTACTATCAGTCATATAGCAAACCGTATTATGACAGTGTGTTCTCATATGGCCAATGAATTTTTATCCACGGATTGTTCGAGAGAGAGATCACAGAGCCACGGATGGAGCGATAGTTCCAAAAAGATATAAGTGGACCCAAAAGCAAACTTGGATTAAGAGCTGGTGGTGTGAGTCTAAGGAGGAAACCGCGGTGTGTGACATGGCCATGGTAGCTTAATTGGGACTGTACTGCATCCATGTGTAGGGGGGTGTTGGTGTACCATGGTGGGGATCCTAGGCGAGCACCGAGGAAAACGACGAAGCCAGAATGGATACAAGGTACATACACTCTGTTTCCATGCCTCCTCCAAGCAAAGAGCACAAAGATGGTGAAATTGATTTGCATGGGCAAATGTCCATCAGCATCGGCCATTTGCCAGGCACTATGAGTCACTCCACTGTGACTTGTGCTCCTCTTTTGGCAATACATAGGACACAAGCACAGCCTGAACGCTAATCCCTAAGGACCACAAGGGGAGGCCACTGCAAATCCCTTCAGTCTGTAGCCAATCAAATCAAATTAGAAGGGGGGGGAAATAAAGCACAAACACAAATAAAGTATTAAGAGGACATTTAAAAATCAGTGTTCATGAGCCAGGGGAGCCTTTGGAAAACGGATGTAGAAAAGAACAAGATGGTGGTGCTCCTCGCCAATCCATGGACAAAGCCAAGACTGTGAGGTGTGCAGTTAGGGGTCTTTCACATCATGGGCAAGCTCAGGGTGGTGGGTCCTGATGTCGGCGGTGCCTCTGCACTGTAGATACAGCAACCTAGCTTAAAGGGTGGTCAAAGGGCAGAATCTGGTGGCTCTCCTTTCCAAGAACGGCTGCTTGTCCAATGGGTATGTAGCAGCCGAACTTGGTTAGCAACCATGGGTCTGAGCCGCTGGGTTTCGAGTGTCTCCATTCACCTTCCTGGCTGGGATTTTTTTTTTAAAGATTACATTAATAGGGCTTTAGAAAAATATTATAAGTTATCGCCGTGCTTAACACAGCTTTATATGTTAAAGTCTGATTGATCGATGGTCTTGGGGAAAGAATATCAGGAAATTTAAAATCAGGTGCCTGTTTACGAAATAGCCTTTACAATTGTGTTAAATGGAAGTATCATTTAGAACATTTAAAAATAAAATAAAATCTAGTGTCAGGAGTAGACATTCAGTGAACCTCATTCTGAAAAATAAAACTCATGTGAGATTAGACAACGGCGATTAGAATGTTTTTAATATATAGTGGGGCAAGAAGTAATGAAAGCATGATGGGTTTCCGTGAGTAAAAGGGGTTGGAGGAATATATAGAAAATAACAAATACTTCATTAACATAAAGCAAAAACATTATTTAAGCTGAAACGTCGGAACGTATTTATCTACTTAATTTTTGTTTAACCCGGCATGGTTGGTGTAATACTTCAGATTATTGCAAAACTTATTTAAACCACAAATACGCACAGACACACAACACACACACACCACATATAATTTATTTATTTATTTATTGTTGTGAAACCAGTTTTGGCATTATGTGCATACTACACCAATATTAATGCGTGCCAGTAAAAGGGCTGGGAAATAGTAATAAATAGCCAGACTTTTTACTGTAGTATATATGATAATTATATATAATATATATATATATTAGAATGAGAGAACAATTTTAAAACTAGGGTGTTTTTCCCAACGTTAAAAAAAATCAATTTCTTTAAAGCATGGTTTTACACCAACCTGATGTAACCAGCAATCCTCCAATTGTTAGTAGAAAGGGTTTCTATGCTTTAATGGGTGGCGGTGAGAGGAAATGTCACAAGGTATTGCTTTTCTGCACTAGGGGAGCCTTCACCAAAATTTTTTGAACCGGTTTTTTGCGAACTTGTTTAAATTTGAGTAATTCCAAGTTGTGCCGGCTTTTCTGACTGATTTTGGGGGGTGGGGGGACTGGCACAAATCCCTCTTAAACCAGGATTTGTTTAGAAATGGGATTCAGCTGGTTTTTGTTGTTGTTTTTGTTTTAAAGAACCCGGTCTCTTTCTGCCAGCCACAAAATGGAACTGGGTATGGAGT
>NC_056522.1:153058913-153141480 GCF_019175285.1 Sceloporus undulatus | reverse complement strand
TTTATATTCCAGAATGTATGTTTCATTTTTAACAATTTTTTTTGAGCGCACATGCGCATGGTTTCTATTCCAGAGGCAGATGGAGCCAGGCTTGCACTTGGATATCCTTGGATCTCCTTGCTTTCTGCAGAGGGAGAAGCTACAAATGTTGCAAACAATCAATGTTACATTTTTAGCAATTTTTTTTGAGCAAATATGCGAATGATTTGTCTTCTTGAGCAGATACAGCAAGGGAAGCAAAGGGAAAGCTAATGTTGCTTTTAAAAGAAAAAAAAAGCATGGCAATCCCATCCTTTGCCTGGGACAGGGGCAGATCTGACCCAAAAGCCCACAGGTTTATAAAAAAAGAGAGAGAGAGAGAGAGGCATCTCTCTCCCTGCTTCAGCCGCTGAAACCCCTGTGCCTGGCTCTTTAAAAAGGGAGGACACTTCCCCCGATGCCCTGCAAACGTCACCATGACGATAGCTTGATTGGCAGCGGCCAATCTACAGAATGCATTCGATTTCTGTCAAAATGCATTCGATTTCAATTTGTAGTGGGCACTTGCTAACGGAGCGATTCGGGGGAGGGGCATCCGGATCATCCCAGTTCCCTCCATGTCTTTTACCCCAGTATGAATGGGGTGTGTGTGTGTTTGTGTGGTTTGCCATTTCTATTCCCTGAGGCTGAGAGATTGTGACTGACTCTCTCTCTCTCTCTCTCTCTCTCTCTCTCTCTCTCTCTCTCATACACACACACACACACACTCACAATGTATACTCATACACATAGGTAGACAGATATGCATGACTGCCTACATATATGTGTGTGTGTATTAAATACTAAACACCTAGGAGTGTGGGTGGGTGCGTCCCCCTCACGGGCTTCCATCCTTCCATCCCTCCCTTCAGGGATTCACTCAAAGGTGAAGAAGAGGCCACTGGTGACCATGGTGAGGCCAAGGGTGAGGAAGAGAAGACACCGCTGTGCTGGGCCAGCATGAGCCGACCGCTGCAACAGAAGCATGCTGGGGAAGACCTCCCATTTGTGACAGGGCCCAGGAGGAACCATCAACAACGCCAGTGTTGCTGCCTTGGCTGCCGGAGACAATGCTGTGTTGGCTCCCGAGGCCGCCTCCAGTAAAAAAAGGCGGCTGGAGAGGCAGCGTTCAGGTGGGAGGTGCAGCCAAGGTGCTTGGAGGGATCTGCTGACCTGGTACTCGCATTCCTTCATGGTGGCAGAGAAGCCAGCCACTCGCAAGAACTGCTTGACATTTCTGAGGGACGAAAGGGGAGCCGCCAAGGCTTCCCCTTACAACAGCCTCACTGCAGGTTTTCTCTGGGCCTCCTCTGCAGCAGCACCTCTTCCTCTTCTTCTTCCTCTTCCTCCCACCAATTTACCTGGACCCATTTTGTCAATATCAGTGAAGACTGACAAAATGTGGCCTGGAACAAAGCAGGAATCCGGGATCTGTAGCTTAAAAATACCTAGCCGGGCTGGGATATTTTCGGTTTTCTGGGTCATATGGTAACCCTACCTGGGAATCAGGGAGAAGGACAAAACGTCTTTAATAGTGCAAGCCTATTGCTTGGAAATAAGTTCCACTATGTCCAGTTGGATTTACTCCCTAATAGCTATGCCTTGCAGCCTCTATGTGACAAAAGGCAGCTACATGAGAATTAAATGAAGGTATTTTGTGAAATGCAAACATCTGCAGGAAAGAATTTCAGATTTAAGATGAAGTAAGCAGAACCAACCAGAGGAGAAAGAAAGCGAGTAAAGGAAATGGTGATAAAAATAAAGTTTAATATAAACTACACGGTTGCTGTGCTGGAGACTCAACCATCTGGTTTGGTTAATTGTAAAACAAACATTACAAAGAGAGAGGAGGTAATTTCAGTGCTGTGAAATACACACACAGTCTTTTCCCTTTCTTACAGAAACACGGTTACTTGTTCTTGCATTATGTCCTAATTCTGCTTGAGTACATGGCCTGCGTCAAACCCCTATGTACAATAACCTTGAAGGGTGTGCAGTAACAAAAGCTTGTGTACACATGTGAAATGGTTATGGGAAGGGAACCTAATCCATGAATGGTATCTTGCTTGCTGATGAGCAAAGATATTTTCCATTATCTCAGCACAACCAGTAATGTTTATCTTTCTCTTTCAACAAACACAGCACTCTTTCTGCCATAGCAAAGCAAATTTCTGTTTTCCAGGAGGTCAGTTGGTATTGTAATTCCTTTAGTGACGTGTGTCAAGTAAAATGGCAAATATCTAGGAACAATCTGCTGCCAGGTCAGGATCATTCCAAGCCCTGAGATGTGAGGACAACCACTGAGGACATCACAGTAGTGGGTCTTGGTGATGTGACAGAGATTTCTCCTGATAGTACAATTTTTTTTAATTTACGTTAATATCCATGATGTTCTCCAGTGAGTTCAAGACTGTGCACCTGACTCACCTCTTCCATAATTTGTCCTTACAATAATGCTGGGAGTCATGTCAGGCTGAGAGAGAGTAAATGGTCAAAAGACAACATCAATGAGTTTTCTCACTCGTGACCTGAACCTGGGTCTCCCAAGTTGCAATACCAGTTTTCCTAAACCTTTTTTTTTTACACTGGATGAACCCCTGAAATAATCTTCCAGTCTCAGGAAACCCCTGCATAAAAATTACTATACCTACTGCTCAAAAAAGTGGGGTTTTGTTTCAATCACAGTCTCTTGCTGAACTCCAGCAACCTCTTGTGGAATCCTAGGCTCCGGGGGAACTTTGATTGAGGAGCTCTGTTTTAAACACCACACCAGTGCTTTGAAAACTTTAAACCCTCGGCTTTGAAAACTATGGCCCGTTACAAACGGGCACCCTAGCACGGACTCAGTCTGAACTAGGGTTAGAAAGGGGCGTCTCTTCCAGACGCCCCTGACCCTAGTACGGAATGAGTCTGTACGAAATAGCGATGGCCGTTCCACACGACCGCCACCATCACCCCCTGGAAATGACGCCGCGAGTGCGCGCTTCGGCACTTGCGGCGTCTCTTCCAGGGTGCAGGAAGGAGTGCAATTTTCGCGCTCCTTCTTTGCAGCGTCCAGGAACTGCGCCATTTGGCTGCTGCGATTCCCAGATGCTGCAACCGGTGGCGGCAGCAGACCGCCGCTTTTCGGCGGTCTGTAACCCACCAAAATATTAAAAAAAAAAATCTCCACTACTCTGATGTGCAAAGGTTCTGTGTGTTTGCAAAATAGCCCCTAGACATGATTCTGCAAGGGAGAAAATAACCACACTCAAATTCAGGGTTACTTTAAGAATGATCAAATATGGAGCAAATCTTCTGACTCTGTATTTGTGTATATATTTCTTATATTCAATTTTTAAAAAAACAAAACAAAAATCAAACCCACCTACACTGTAAACTCCATATAAAATGACAGAACTGCATGAATATTTTAAAACCTGCATGTCTTTTCATACCATAACTGATGTCTCAGAAATCAGTTATGTAAAAATATTTGGGAAGTTGGCTTGGATGTAGGCAGAACATCTATTGACTCCCATTGGAATCAACACAGACCTGGATCTTCTGCTTTCACGGGACTAAAGAATACTGGTCATCTTTCATTTACCTTATTTACTAGCAGGGATGGAATAAATATTTGAAAAACTGGGGGAAAGTGGTCAAAAATATGTGATTTGTTTAGTTTTGAGAAATCTTGATGAAAAGAATCCTGGACTGATAAGAACCTTCACAGTATGGTACTTCTTCTGCACAAAAGTCACATGAGATTGTTTTGCACAGAAAATGGCATTTTCTGTGTAGGAAACAGGATTTACTGTGTAGAAAGTGCTATTTTCTATGCAAAAGAACCATGCATGAATTTTGCCCAGAATAAGTCCTGAATTGCAAATAGGCTTCAAAAACTGTGGTTTTCAAATACTTTCTTGCAGTGGGGAAAATTTTGCTAAATGTTTCACTGAGCCTTGCAAAAGAAAAAAAAATAGTGAAAAATTACAACCCTGTTTACCAGTTCCTTAATATCCTGCCTTTTTTCCAATAAGCTTAAGGCTTTCCTCCTCCTTTTTTTCTCATCATAGTAAACTCTCTGAGGTAGGGCATGCTAAAAGTAAGTGGCCAAGGTGATACAGTGAGTTCAATAGTTCAGTGGGGACTAGAATGTGGATCCTCTGATGTCACATTCTAGCCATTACTCACACTGGATCTCTAATCTATCTCATTGCCATGTAATAATGTTTGGCTGTTGCAATAAAACCAACCAAGAGTTGAACTTGTATCTCCCTGGTCTAAGCACCATACCATGCTGGCTCTTGTTTTTACTGTCCTGTCACCATTTTCTCCTTCAACTTGTACATTTTTCAACAGGACCATTACCAGATATGTAAGAGGAGGGGACTCCACTCCAAACCAAGCAGTCTCTTGAATTCGTATAACTCCACTCCTCCTCCTCACAATACACATATACACATACATATACACAGATATTCTGTATTCAAAAGAACCTTGTAGCACCTTTGATACTAAACTGTGTGAAAGAAGTTGTAGCATAGATGTAGATGTGATCTATTTTCTCAGATGGAAGTACTTCAGAGGAAGCAGGCCAAGTGTACAAAAGCTTATATTGGGACTTCTGTTGCTCAGTTAGTGGTGTCATTTCCATGCATCTGAGGAAGTAGACCAGGTCTATGAAAGCTTATGCTATAGCTTCTTTCACTCAGTTATTTACAATACAAAGATGCTGCAAGATCCCTTTGCATATTGATATTCTAAATTAACATGGCTATGTTTCTGAATTCTGCTCACAGAGATTCTGTGTTATCATTTTGGATTTCTTCCCTCTCTGTAATGGGGTTTGCCTAAAATGAGATTATGAATGCCCAGTCATTTATCTGACACATTTCTCTGTCCCACTCTTCCCTTCCCCTCCAGTGTTACTTTGTTGAAGTGGTAGTGGTTGTCTGGGGATGTAGGGGAAGAAAAGCAAGAAGAGGATCCAGCAGGATGCTCTGGTTTTAGTTGCTCTGCCTCTAGATTGAGGCAGGAGAGAGGGAAGGGAAGGGGGGAAATGTGAAAGAGAATGGAAAAGAAGACAAGGGAGTGAGAACAGTCTAGACCTTAGTTGAGTTGTATGTGCATGTGTGTGAGTGTGTGCGCCTTAAATTTGTCGAGCAGTGACTATGCATTTCATAGGATCTTCTTAAGCAAAGAATATTTAGTGGTGGTTTTGCCAGTTCCACCAGCTTAAGAATAAAAGAAGAACACTATGAGCCTATACAGACCAGCCTCAAAGGACAGCCTGTGGGTGGAGTCAGGGCACAGACAGCATGTGACATCATGCCAAAGGGCATCATACAGCTCCACCACAGCTGCTATGGCACCCTTTGGAGGGAGCAAAAAGGAGCTGTTTTTTGAGTCTCCTTTTTGTGCCCTCCAAAGGCTGGATTGGGGCCACAATGTGAGGTTGCCACATCCCAGATCCGGCCAGAAAAAGGGTGGCTGCATGCCACCTCTTAGGGGCTGTTTGTACAGCCCCTGAGTCCCTGGAGGGTCTCCAGTGACCAGCTTGTGCAATTTAAACATTGTTAAACTGTTGCTGCTTTCTTCTTGCCACCCTGGCACTGCCACTAGAGACTCATCCACAGTCCAGATTTTGAACAAATTGGCCATAGCAAGTATATCCAGGCGGTGGAGATGTAGGGGGCTCCAGTACCAGAGGCACCAACGGCCTGAGAACTCCTGCAAGAATGTTTTTTCTGGATCAATGCCCATCTTGTCCCTTCCAGCATTTTGCTTCTCAGAGTTTTGCCAGCTGTCCCATGGCAACTCATAAACAGGACATAGTTGAGATAGGTTTTCCTTGTGACTGGCTCCTGGCATATGGAAATGAGAAGCATATTTAATGACTTGCTGACATAATATTGGTTCTGGCTAAATTTGTGCATCAAGTCTTGCTCTGGAGCAAGTCACAGCTCTTTAGGGGATTTTTACACGCCCAGTAATTCTGTTTTGGTCCTTTATCATGCTAATTGTGTGCTTGTTATTCACACTTACTAATCTAGGAAAACTAGCAACCCTAATTCCATGCACATAGTAAGCGTCAAAGATTACAACCTCAGCAGTTTTGGAATAGTGATAAATAGTCCACAAAGATTACCAGTAATCAAGTTGTGTTGCTGTTGATTGCCTTCAAGTCATCACTAACTTATGGAGACCCTATGACAAAAGTTTGTTGTTGTTGTTTTTGCAAGATTTATTTGGGACAGGTTTGCCTTTGCCTTCCTCTGAGCCTGAAGAATAGTTCGCCCAGTGTATTTCGTGGCTAAGCAGGGAACTCTGATCTCCTGAGTTCAGTGCTCAAATTACTACACCATGTTGACTCTGCCCCCAAATGGGTATTAATCTAGTGATCCGTACCTTTGTAATTTATAGGAATAATTACAGTAATGTGATATACATGGGCCTCCCCTTGAAAGCAGCTTAGAAGCTTCAACATGTACTTGTACAGCTGCTAGTATTATGTATGGTTTGCCCAGGTAAAGCCATATTATTATATCACTTTGGAATATAATTATATCACTTTGGTAATGTGATTACCAAAGATGTGGAGGCTTAGGTTTGGGCCCCAAATAGCTGAAAGACCCCCTGGTGGCACAGGAGCCCAAGTGGCACAGTGGTTAAATGTCTGAACTGCAGCCACTCACTCACAAACCACAAGGTTGTGAATTCAATACCAGCCAGGGGCTCAGGCTTGACTCAGCTTTGCATCCTTCCAAGGTTGCTAAAATGAGTACCTGGCTTGTTGGGAGCAATTAGCTTACACATTGTAAACTGCATAGGGAGTGCTTATGTGCACTGATAAGTGGTATAGAAATGTACTTGCTATTGCTATTCATATACAAGCCTTCTGATATTTTAAGATAATCAGGAAGTCTCTGAGTGCCTTCTTTTAGAGAAATGCATTTACTATCCCCCCAAATAGGTCCTTCTCTGTGATGGGGTCCTTAGAATGTATTGTCACAGGAAATACACCTGGCATCAAGACTTTGTTTAGTGCCAGGTCAAAACTATTTTATGAATTTTTAAAACAAATTTCATTTTTTAAAACTTAAATTTCTATTTTACAACTGGTTAGTATAATTGCAAGACTTGACTTTTATTCTGTTTTATTTTTGTATTGATTACCCCGCCCCGCCCTGCCCCCATTTTTACATACACCATATTGAAACTAATGTTCACAATTCACTTAGGCAGTTACCAATGTCTAACCTAGATCTACATATTCATGGCTGTTTCATATTCACAATCCCTATGCATTCCCTAGTTTAGGGAATATGTAGGAACCAAGAAAGTTCCCCAGTCCCCATTTACTACAGAGCAATCACTGAGATCAATGGTGGTCTCTTCCCCTGTTGATCAGGAAATGGCTGACTAATATTTCCAAACCCCTTCAACTAAGTGATCTCTGTTGTGAGGGGGAATTGTGACAGGGACCCTGCTTCTGGCTGTTAGACTTGAGATCACTCTCAAGGAGGAGTGGAAAGATCAGTCAGCTGCACCCCAAATGATAGAGGATTGGATTGCCATTGATCATAGTGGCTGCTGCCCAGTAAGTAGGATTGCAGGGGTCAGACGTAGCTACATAACTATGGTGTTTATGATTTGTAGCTGCCCAAGTGAATTCTGACCCTTTTCCATATGACAGTACAGTGGACCCTTGTTATATGCTGCGGTTTGGTTCCAGGATCCCCCATGGATAACAAAATCTGTGGATGCTCAAGTCCCATTAAATATAAAGACATAGCAAAATTTTGTCCCTTATTAAAAATGGAAAATCAAGATTTGATATTTGAAATTTATACATTTTTGAACATTTTCAAACTGTGGATGCTTTAATCCTTGTATTAAAAAATCCATGTATAAAAAGGGCGGACTGTATAATATATCAATATTTAAAAGAAATAAAATAAAATAAAATTGCAACCCATATTTTAACAATAAGCATGCATTGAAAGATTGGGAAGGAATAATCTTGTTAAAACATAGATTCTAATGAAAAGTTGTTAGAGAAAGCATTAAGTGTAATAGCTGGAAAAACTCCATTCATTAGATTCAATAGCCATGCCGGTTGGGGGATTCTGGGACCTATAGTATCAAAAAAGATCCAAGCTTCCTATACATATGTAGCAACCCCAAGGATGAGAGACATGATTCTGATAGAATTAGGCAAGGAATAGAATGAGAGAATGTGTCCTAAAGTTATTCACTGAAGTCCTGACTGAAGAAGACATTGGCAGTATCTGCACTGTAGAAATAATGCACTTTGACACTGTGTTAACTGCCATGGCTCAGTGCTATGGAATCCTGGGATTTGTAGTTTGTAGGAGCCCCAGAGCTCCCTGACAGAGAATGCTAAATATCTCACAGAACTGCAAACCTTCCACAGAATTGAGACATGGCAGTTAAAGCCGTGCCAAATTGCATTATTTCTGCAGTGCAGATGCAGCCTTTGTGTGGGCATACCATAGACTAAGGATGGTTCCACTGCAAGAGTCACCATTTTCTTGGTGGCTAGAGAACCATTATAGATGTGCTGACAATATTATGCATAAGTATTCAGGCAACAACAAGCACATCATGAGCACTGAGCTAAGCTCTTGGATACTTGGTTTCAAAGTGAAGGATTCTCATGATTTTCCCCCAGCTGATTTTCATCTCTGTATGGAGGTGAGGAAAGATAATGTGGTTCCTTTGCAGTTTAATTCAACACTAAGTGCTTCTCAAGGAGTTTTTATACCAATCAAATGATCTAATTATTGAACTAAGGAAAGGAGCAGTCCTGAGAGAGTCTCTCTCTCACACAGCTTCCTGGGTAATGTTTTGAACTCTCTCCCTCTTATATATACATGGCAATTAATCATAGAGCAGAGATTGAAACCAGTCCAAGTGCAATAAAACTGTCTTAGCTGAATCTGTTCCCAACCCTTGTGAACACAGTTTGTAGCAGCCCAACTTCAGGCTGCAGGAAACTTTCTGATGCATCAGGTTTGCAGTTCTCAGTTCCTGCAGGAATTTTAACTGCTAACATCTGTATGGAGAAATCAGAACAGACTCCCCCTTCCTTTCCTCTTTCCTTCTGCCCCTTTCGTTTATATTTTACCTTTGGCTACAGAATTTATACTGGCATCTCTCTTCAGCATCTGTGGCCTCTTTCCCATCAAGTAATCTTTCCAAAATAAGGGCTCCCAGCTAGAGAAATTACTGGGAATATGCTTATGTTAAACGTCCAGGGAGACTCTAACTCATTAGAGCAGCAGTGCTCAAATATTTGCCCTTGGGACCTCCCTTTACAGCTCCACATGAATGTTGTGCCCCCCAACTTGACATAGTATATGAATAAAAATATTTTGTTTATTCAGTGTGCATATTTTCATTTGCATTTTCCTGCATATTTAGATTTTAAAATGTTATAAGAAAATAAGATTGTTCAAATTAGAACAGTTTTATTTAAGTGAATTTAATATTTAACTCGATGCATGTGTACATTTTTACACATAAAAAGGTCTGAGAAGAAGAGGAGGAGAAAGGGTCAGGGCATCCAAGTCTTGTGCCCCCCTTGAGCAACTCTCACCCCCTTGGTGGTTCTGCCCCATATTTGAGAACCATTGCATTAAAGGGTTTCTCTTCCCTTTCCTTAAATAGTGGATTTGGGATTGGAGGCTGCAGTCAGCATTTCTACTAATCACCTTGCCTCTTTGAAATGTCTTGTAGAGGGTCAGAAGCGCCTTTAAAACTACTCTTCATATAGAGTGCTAGACAAACTCATTTGCACATCACTCATACTAAATTAGAATATAACCATAACATTAAAAAAAACCCATCAACTATTTTAAAAAGTCAAAACAATTTTGTTCAAACAACAGAATAGCTAACACACTAATAATATATATATGCATAAGTCTAGAAATTGTAGTCAAAAAATGGATCCCAAAAACCTGAGTCGACTTATCCACGGGTCAATGCAAGTACTGTATCTTAACTCTTATAAAAAAAGGAACCATTCCCTGGCAAGAATGTAGTTTATCCTGGAAGCACCAACCTCCCTCTGCTTTCTCATCCATCCAGCCTTTAGGGTGAGCACAAAAAGTCATGGCTGCTGGAATTTTGTAAGTTCAATGACATTGTTTTCCTTTGCTCTGTCCTTTACATCCTTTGTTACATAGCCTTAAGTTTTACGCTTAACTTATCCATCAGTCATATCAAAATCCATAAGTCTGGCCCCAAAACCTGCCCTCATCTTATACATGAGGTCGACTTATAGCCGAGTATATATGGTATTTAATATGCTATGGCAAATAAAAAGGTTTTAAGCTGTGGTCCATTTACACTACAGAATTATAGAGGTATTATTCCACTTTAAGTTTTTTGGTTCCATCCTATGAAATCGTTGGATTTGCAGTTTAGGGGAGGAGCACTTAGGATCCTCAGCCAGAGAGCTTCTCTGGTGCCTTTGACCCAACTACAATCCCTAGGATTCTACAAGATGTAACCATGGCAGTTAAAGTGGAATTATTGTGCTACAATTGTGTAGTGTAAATACGTTCCTGATGTTGGTAGAATTGTAAATAATGGTGCTACAAATTGTATCTCTGGGGGAAAGATATTCTGTAGCTGGGGTACCATCATATAAAATACTTCACACTAAGGGACCTGGAGAACAGTCTCAATAGCAGATCCTCAGGCATGGGTGTAAATTATGTGTGTGAGAGAGAGAGAGAGAGAAAGAGAAAATGAGAATGAGAATGAAAAAAATCCCTCCTTGTCCAAGGAAAAGGATGGATAGGATTCCTTCTAACCATGCATAATCTCCAGCCTCGCTGCTTATGTCCTAAAACAGAAGATAAAAAAGGCAAAGTTGTTCTCAGGCTTTTGTTTGTTTCACATTTTCATTTTAATAAAAATAAACAAATAAACAAAAATAGAATTATATCTTCTGCACAGACCTTAAAGTATGCAGAGGGATCTTGTAGCAGCTTTGAGATTAATTGAGAGAAAGAAAGAAATTGGTATCATAAGCTTTCCTAGACTTAAGTTTACTATCTTAGATGCATGGAGTGAATTTCCTAGGAACCTACCTTTATAAGCAGGCTGTGTCTGTGAACAGCAATAGAAATACAAAACTTGTGAGTATGGTGATGAGGTAACAAGTTCAGTGTGGGTAGTTGGGGGCAAAGGCAGGAAGAAGGATGTTGCCTAAAGCCAAGGTAAGTAACCATATGAATGGTAGTGGGAGTTACTGGAATGTAGTGTGACACTGGCAAGAAACTAGAAAGGAAATCTGATGAACTGAGCAAGAGAGCCCCCCATGAGCCTAGCATTATCATGTGTGTAGGAAACCCCTATCTCTGTTTATTCCGCTGAGATTTGTGGACTGAGGTTTGTGGATATATTCCAATCCTGCTGTTCCTCTTTCCAGTCTTCCTTTGTAGTATTTTTGTTCAAGGCCCAGTGCTCTCATGTCCAAGATGGAATGCCCAGGAAGATTGAAGTGTTCTACAACAGTTTTTGTGTATTCCCATTTCTAATGTCTGATTTATATCTATTTATCCTCCAGTAGACATGTTTGCTTGCCTGATGTAGGATGCTACACAGAATGGCAAATACAGTGGGCCCTTGGTATCCATGAATGCTCAAGTCCCATTGACTTCAATGGCAGTGTGGCCACGTGACTGCGCCACCATGAAAGACAATGGCACTTTGGAAGAGCTGCTGCCTCCTCTTCCCTTCCTCTCCTCCTCATGCCGTGTTTTCCTCCTTCTCCTCTTCCTCCCTCCTTGCTGCACCTTTCTCCTTCTCTTCTTCCTTTTCCTCATGCCACATCACACTTTCCTCTTCCTCCTCCTCCTCCTGCCGCCTTGCCTTGCCTCACCTTACTCCTCCTCTTCTTCTTACTCCAGCTCTGCACCTCTCCTTCCTCCTTCTGCCCCCTCCTTGCACCACACCTTCCTCCTCCTCCTGCTCTTCCTCCTCTGCTTGCCATGAGCTTGCCATCTGCAAATGCTCAAATCTGTGGATGGCAAGTCTGTGGATAAAGGGGGCCCACAGTCTCACATTAGAGCATGAGCAGGTGAAAGTGCCTCTGATACTGTGGGTTACATGATTAGATCCTATAATAACATTTCCCCAATTGATTTGTTGCAAAGTTGGCATCTGAGTTTCTGGCAAGGCCTTATACCCATCTCCCCATCTGTGTTGTATGTCCTCCTCTAGGTAAGTAACTGTCTGAGACTCGGATGCTGTCTTTAGGCCTGCCAACGAAAGCTCTTGGGAGGACAGCATTGCTGTCCAGAATAGGTTGTAGTTCCCAGTTGGTAGCTGTGTGTGACCTCCAGTGGGATTCCACCATTTTCCTCTCTTCAACCTGTTCTGTAATGGATTAGTCCTGGGTACATGACTTGCTTTGTTGCTTTGTTGTTGTTGTTGTTGTTGTTGTTTTACTTCATATGGTGAATTCGTTTCCTGAGACTGCTCTGCAATGCTACTATAAACAATAGGGCAGGCTGCGTGGATTGGTTTTTAGGTTTGCTTTTACCCCTCAATCACCCAGTATCAGCCTCAACAGCTTCCACTCCTAAGAGGACTCCTCTGCAAAAATTCCATGTCTAGGTAGTCTCTTCATCAACAAGTTTTTCTATGACCAGCCATTTCCCATTAAAGTCATCTTCCCTCTCCAGCACTCTCCACTCTAGAAATTTCATTGGCTTGTAACTGACTAATAATAGGTGTTCTCTTAGAGGAATGAATACCAGATGTGGCAGAAAACCAATGCAATATTTAAGTCTGTGTGTACATACATGCAAATATGCACTTAGGGATGTAAATCTTCAAACATTTTGTTCTTATATGCAAAAATGAGTGAATTTACTGTTGTTTTTAGTGCGTAAGGAAAGCCCTTGAAAACTATACTGTTTTTAAGGACTATTGGCGGTTTGGGATTTATTCTACACACACACAGGCCATTTGTTGTTGTTAGTTTTTATACTCAGAAAATGGCATCTTCTGTGTAGAAAACACATTTTCTGTGCCAAAAATCTGTCTTCTGCATAAAAAGGCCATGTGTGGGTTTTACACAGAAACAGTACTAAACTGTAAAGTTTCTTGCCATCCAAAATCATATTTTTTCATCTGTTATTTGAATATTTTCAAATACTCTTTCCATCCCTAGTACACATGTATGTGCATACACATACACAAGCTGACATCTTGTTAGTGGTATATGTCCACAGAAGTTGTGTTATGCTTGCAGAGTGATTTCTTTTGGGGCAATGGTTGTACCCAGTTGATGGCAACATAAACAAAATTGTGCATGTAACATGGCAATAGCACATTAAAGTACACAAAGTGGCATACAAATGCATCTTGTCTCTTTGCATTGCCTTTAGGCCCTGCTCATTGCAATTACACAGTGGGGTTTGTTAGTCATGTGCATTTATCATTTAAAAACAGATGTTGCTTCAGTATAGGGTTGCAGCATCACCAGTGAATATTTCAGCCACAGTGCAGCAATGTAGATTCAGCCATCCATAACTTGAAAATATACCCCTCTCATAAAAAAAAAATTCCAAAAAGCAAATATTGATTTTGCCATTTTCTTTAAGGGACACAATTTTCTTACCCCACTGTATATAATGGGAGTTGAGCATCCACCAATTTTGGTATCTATGGGAGATCCTGGAACCAAAACGCAGCAGATACCAAAGGCCCATTGCTACTTTTAAAAGCACTTTATGAGTAGAAGATTGTTGTTAACTGTTGTCAAGTTGACTTCAACTTGTGGTGGCCCTCTGAATAAAAGACCTCCACTCACCCTAATCTCAGCAGCCCTGCTCAGGGCTTGCAGATTCACATTGGGATATTTTTTAAAAGCCTGCCAGCAACTACCCTACATGCTTAAACTACTCACTTGAACTTTTCCAAAAACAGTTTTAGTAACAAAAATGTGATTTGTACCTATATGCTATGAATCAACATTGTTTTTGTAGATAAGAGGCCCAGACAAGAAAGCATACACATTTATCCTCATTTCGGGATGGCTTCCGTGTGTAGCAACACAATCCATACAGTGATCTGGGAAAGTGGTTTTGTTTTCTTCTGGCAGAGCTCCAAAAAGGATTGGAAAGTTCTGTGTCAACTTGTACTAGTTGGCTACATGCAGTGTACAACCTTTTGCAGAATGGGGAAAATTGTGAAATTTGTCTCTTGTTTGTTGAAATGGGTGTGCTTCGCAACCTGCACATATGATTATTTACTTAGTGACATTGACTCCCAAATAAAGGCCTATAGAATTACACCATTTATCATGCTACAGTATGCTAGTGTAAGACTTGGGAGATTCAGGTTTTAATCTCCACTGAGCCATGAAACTGACTGGGTCAGCACCTACCCCCTCTCTTATCCTAACCTACCTTACAGGATTGTTGTTAAAAGGATGCCATAGGGTGAAGAGGCTCATGGAGGTAAGGTGGAATATAATCATAACAAATAAATATACTAATGCACATTTTTACATGGAAGGGTGAGCATCTGTAGCATTGAGTAAATCTACACTGTTGAAATATACAGTTTGACACCACTTTAAGTGCTGTAGCTCCATCCTATGGAATCCTGGGATTTGTACTTTTACAAGGTCTTTAGCTTTCTCTGCCAAAGAGTGCTGATGCTTCACAAAATGACAAATCCCAAGATTCTTTAGGATGAAACTATGGCAGTTGCAGTTATTTATTATTTCTACAGTGTAGATGCACCCTTTGTCAGTGACATAATCAGTCTGTACCATGAAACTATTTTTATTGTGAAACATGTGCCTTTCTGCCAGAAAAAGCTAAAATGGCTGAATTTTTGCTTGGTCCAAATCAGAGTTTGGACAAGTGATTTTTTAAAATTCAGAATTCTTATATTCCCCAGCTAGCATTCCAGGAACTGTCCCAAAAAGTAATTACTGTGCTCAGAATGTGCCTCATAAAGAATAGTGGCACTTTGAGTATGTGTGTGAGAGCGCAGGATTTTGTCGACAACTCGACAACCCGGGACTTTGATCTCACTCAATAGATCTGGAGGAAGAAGGAGGGGAATGTGGCCTGACTCCTTCTTTCTAAAGGGCTGTTAACAGGAGCAAGGGGTCTGTGACTCAGCAGCAGGGAAATGCTGCCATAATTATTGTGTCAGTCATGCTCATTTCTACCCTGTGACTGCACATGCCTTCAGGCTATGTATTCTAAGGCAAAGGACATTCCGACGCATGTAGGCTCAAGGAGTGGCAGGATATAGAGCCAGATGTCATCAATTAAAAAAGAAAGTTTAACTGGGTTTAACATGGTGAGTTTAGGAATGGCTGCTTATGCCTCCGAACTCTGCTACAAGTTCCATTCTACACTGCTGAGCTACCGTCTCTACTTCTGTCAGCTTCACTTGCCCAGACCCATCCTATCAGGGTTGAATTAAGACACTTGGGCAAGTCACACTCTCTTAGCCTCTGAGGAAAGCAAGGACAAACTTCCTTGAACAAACCTTGCCCAGAAAAACCCCATGATAGGTTCACCTTAGGGTTGCCATAAGTCAGAACTCTTGAAGGCACACAGCAACAATAACAACAAGGCACTAACTATGTCATACTTTAGAAGCTTCACTGCATTATTCCACCACCACCTTAACAAAGTATATTATTGAAGCAGTTTTGTCAAATTTGAAATTTAGTGGGGAAGCATTATATATCTACACTTGGGAAGGGGGAATATGCAACTGGCAGTTAGCTACCTCCTGAGCAATGGGAATAGACCCATGTTGATTGCACTGACTGTTTCCTAGTAATTTGTAACTGTGGATGTGGGGTGGGACTCTGCAGCACCATAACTATGGTTGTTGTTTTTGTTGTTATATAAATCAAGTTGTTTCTGATTTATGGTGACCCTAAGGTGAATCTATCATGGAGTTTTCTTGGCAAAATTTATTCAGAGATGGTTTGCTCTTGCCTTCCTCAGAGGCTGAGAGAATATGATTTGCCCTAGGTCACCCACTGGGTTTCAGTATCTGAGCAGGGATACGAACCCTGTTCTCCAGAGTCCTTGACCAATACTTAAACCACTACAGCATGCTAGCACTATGGTAGTTACACAACAGACATCAGTAATTAATATATATAGAGAGAGGGCCCTTTTTATCTGTGGGGTTTCAATTTTGGACCTCCCCCCCATGGATGGCAAAACCATGGGATCTCAAATCTCACAGTATGCAATGGCTGCATGCATGTGCACGGCCATTGAAATCAGTGGGGTTTACCATCCATAGATGCTCAGATCCATGGATGGCAAGCCCACAGCTGGGGCGGATGCACTGTAGATTTGTCTGTGTGTATAAGAGAAAGAGACGGTATCTACTTAAACTTGTATGCCTTTATTACAAACTCATTTTAAGCTTACAGTGCAGCCACATCATACGAGGCTTTCAGCTTATGCAGGAAATGGCATGCATGCCTGTGGTGCATCTGCCGCATGCCGCCGTGTGCATAAGTTCCATTATTTTCAATGGGTCTCGAGCATATGTGGAACTTGCCTTACGCAGGGTGGGATGGGGTCCGGAACAGATCCCTTCCGTAAGGTAAGGGCACACTGTATTAGAAACTTTACATTATTATAGTTTAGCCTAAATCCTGTTCTCAACCCTGACTAGAGTAGACCTATTGAATCAATGGAATTCATTGAGGTCTTGATTCACCGTTCAACAAATGAATGAACTGGTCTACCCTATTTGGAACTAATCAACAGGATGCCAAATTGTGTGTATAAATATAACATTACCTCCAGTACCCGCAAGCAGCTGTTTTACCCTACTCCCAACAATGGAAAACACTTCCATCAGCTATTGAAATTAGCTTAAAGCTCCATGTTCAATTACAATATATTTCAAGACTAGGGCTCAAAAAGGTTCCTGTTGTGAACTTCCAGAGTCCCCCAGCCAGTGTATCAGTAGTTACATTGGCTGAGAGATTTTGGAAGCTGTGGTAGGGGGAAAAAAGAAAAAAGAAACATTTCCAAGCTGCTTACATATAGCAGAAGCTGAAGAGAAAAAAGAGAGGAAGACCTGTTAGTTTCCCAAAGGCATTTGGCTGGCTAATGATGGAAGCAGAACATTTGGATCAGATGGAAACAGGTGTCTTGCCTAGGGTCACAAACTGAATAAGAGTCAGAGATATAGTTGGGAGTCCCAAATACCAAACTACTCTTTTGGTCCTGTACCTGTTGCAACATCTGTTCTACAGATGGCAAACCAGTAAGATTCAAGAAAAATGTGATGAAGCCAAATCACAAACTCAATCCAGGGCAGATTGTTTCCCTATCAATTAATTTCATCCTAAACGTTCAAATCCCATGCTGATTCCACTGAAATTAACTGTCTAGTCAGAGTCCCCTTTCAATCTATATTCAATTTTCTTTTGTATCTAATTTTATCCCCCAGATTTATCAACGAGTTCTCACATATCAACTCCCACTGAATTAGTTTACTTTCCCATAGCAATTCATTTTTCTCTCAGATTCTTCCTGGCATCCCTACATTGAAAAAAGCACCCTTACTTTTCCCTTATGACTTCCTCCACCACCCCTCCATCAAGAAAACAATTCCCTTAGCTGCTATTTGATCACAGCTAAACAGCAATTTCCCTTACTATTCAGTCATATAGCCAAACCTTATTAATACAGTTGTTCCTTCATATCCATGGATTTTTTATCCACGGATTTGAGCAACCACGGATTGAAAATGTTCCAAAAAATATAAATTCCAAAAAGCAAACTTGGATTATGCCATTTTATCTAAAGGACACCATTTTACAATGCCATTGTACTGAATGGGACTTGAGCATCCATGGATTTTGGTATCCATGGGGGGTCCTGGGACCAAACCCCAGTGGATAGCAAGGTACTAGCTCTGTTTTCCATGCCTCCTTCTCAAAGCAAAGAGCACAAAGATGGTGAAATGATTTTCATGGGCAATTTTCCAATCAGCATCTGGCCATTTACCAGGGCCACTATGAGTCACTCACTGTGACTTGTGCTCCTCTTTTGCAATACATGAGGACCAAGCACAGCCTGAACTCTAATCCCTAAGGACCATCAAGGGGAGGCCACTGCAAATCCCATTCCATTCTGTACCAATCATCAAGTTTAGAAGGGGGGGAAAATAAAGCACAAACACAAATAAGTATTAACGAGGAACAGTTTAAAAATCATGCCCTGAGCCAGCCTTTGGGAAATGGATGGAGGAAAAGAACAAGATTGTGCTCCTCCCAATCCATGTACAAAAGCCAACTGGAGTGGCAGTTGAGTCTTTCATCATCATGAACGCTGGGTCAGTGCCCTCCTCTGCAGCTGAATACAGCAACCTAGCTTAAGGGGCAAAGGGCAGACTCTGTGGCTTTCCTTTCCAAGAACATGCTGCTTTTCCAATTTTGCCAGCCACCTTGTTAGCAACCATGCTGCCTCTTTCAGCTGTCTCATTCAGCCTTCCTGGGCTTGGATTTTTTTTTTTAAAGATGTACATTAAGTAGTGCTTTAGAAAAATATTATATTATCGCCTTGCTTAACAGCATCTTTAATATTTCTAAAGTCTGATTGATCTATGGGTCTTGGGGAAAGAATATCATGGAATGTTAAATCATGCCTGTTGTACTAATAAGCCTTTTACATTTTGTAGCATGGAAGTATGCATTTAGAACATTTAAAAATAAAATAAAATCTAGTTATCAAGGAAGTATACATTCAGTGAACCTCATTCTGAAAAATAAAATCTCATGTGAGATTAGACCACGTATCTATTAGAAATGTTTTAATATATATTGGGGCAGAAATTATGAAAGCATGAATGGTGTTCCATGATTAAAAGGGTTGGAGGGGAATATATATAAAACAAATACTTCAATTAACATAAAGCCAAACATTATTTAAGCTGAACGTCTGAACTGTATTTTGCTACTTAATTTTTTGGTTTAACCCTGCATTGGTGTAATCCTGCAGATTAATGCAAAACTGATTTAAACCACAATACACACACACACACACACACACACATATACATATAAATTTATTTATTTATTGTGGTTTAAACCAGGTTTTTTGCATTATTGTGCAGGACTACACCAATATATTAAATGCTGTTCCAGTAAAAGGGCTGGGAAATAGTAATAATAGCCAGACTATCTATCTATCTATCTATCTATCTATCTATCTATCTATCTATCTATCTATCTATATGAGAATAATCAATTTTAAAAACTAGGGGTGTTTTTCCCAACTTAAAAAAAAAGTCAATTGGTTTAAGCCAGGATTTAAAGCATGGTTTACACCAACCTGATTTAACCAGCCAATCCTTCCAGATTGATTATTAGAAAGGGTTTCTATGCCTTTAATGGTTCTGTAGAAGAGGAAATTTCAGCAGGTATTGCTTGTCATGCAACTAGGGGATCCTTCCCACAATTTTTTGAACCGGTTTGCGAACTGGTTTAAATTGGAGTAATTCACGTTTGCGCCGGGCTTTTCTGAACTGATTTTGGGGGGGGGGGACCGGCACAAATCCCTCTTAACCAGGATTTTTTAGAAATGGGGATTTCAGCTGGGTTTTGTTGTTGTTTTGTTTTAAAGAACCGGTCTTTTCTGCCAGCCACAAATGGGAACTTGGTATGGATTAGATCCAGAGCAGAGGAAGGGAAGGAAGGAAGGGGTTAATGCACAAGGGACAGATCATGCCCACCCCTTTGCTTTCTCCCTGTCATTCAAAATCCAGGATCATCCTGACAGTGACTGTCCAGTCTGAGGCCGTCAGGGGCCTCCAGGCCAGGGTGAGATGGGAGAAATTCTTCCCTTGGGCTGCCCAGGAGGTCTGGAGGAGACATCAGGGTCTCTCTGGACGCAGATCCCGAGCTGGACCCTCTGGCCCAGTCTCCCTCAATGCTCCAACAGTGTGTCTCAAGGGGACAGGCATCCCTTCCCGCCCTTCCTCTGTCAGTGGGCCAGAGATACAGGCAGAGGGACAGGAACTGCTTTCCCTGATGCCTGCCTTGCCTCACCTTGTCTTGCCTTGCCCCACCTGGCCTCTCCACACCCACATGGGCTTCGGCATCCAGGAGATCCTGGGATTCTCGCTGCTCCTGTCTCTTCCTCCTCCACCACCTTATTCTCAGGCTGCGGCCGCTGCCCTGGACTCCTTGTCAGTCGGACACCTGCTGGTAGTCCACTCTGTCATGGGCCAAGCTGACACAGTGGGCAGCATGGGCATGGGCTTGCTCAGAGGTGCTGAGAGCCTACTAGGCTTCTATGCTCAGCTCACCTTCCTCGAGGTCTTGGCAGAGCTGCCCGGCATCCATCTTCAGCCCTTGGAAGGAGCCCATCCCAGACGGACACCAGCCAGACCACCAGCTCAGGTTGAGAGGAAGAGGGGGGGACCAAGGGCCTGGAGGGAAAAAGGGGGAGAAGAAGGGAAGGAAGGGGGAGAAGGAGAAGGGGAAGTGGTTTGAGTATTGGAACTTTGGGGACCAGGGTTGGATTTCCAGCTCGGCCATGGAATCCCTCTGGGTGATGAGAACTACTTGCCCATCATGACACCCGCCTTGCCTCACCTTGTCTTGCCTTGCCCTACCTGGCCTCTCCTTGCCGACTTGTATGAATGAGCCCAGAGGGCCTTGCCATCCTCCAAGGCTGACAGTTGGGGGGGGGGGGAATTCCCCCAAACAGTGTGATGTAGGTGTTCATCATTTGACTGACAGTTTTAAAAAATGGTTGAAATGGCGGCTCCATTTTAAACCAATACAAATGGCAAATTGTCGTGGAGAGATTTGATCGAGGTAAACAGTGGGAACTTATTGGGATCAGATTTGGTATTGCATCACTGAATCTCCCCAGATCTCCCCAGCACAAAAACATGAGTGTGAATGGGGCCTAAGTAGGAAGCAACACGTGCTGAATTCACTCTTCTATCCAACCATTAAAGGTACGTGAGCCTTCTCCAGTTTTCACTCTGGCAACCCTATGCTTGTGCATAAAAATGAAATCCACATAGAGATGTCCTTCCCTTATAGATCCTCCTCAATGAGCAGTAAATGTAAAAGAGAGACACATCCAATTTGCTTTTATGGAGCAGAGAGACAGAAAACCAAGTGTAGTGTACTCAAATGACTTCTTAGCAGCTAAGACTAGCCAAAATTTGTGAGACGGCGTAAGGTCATTATCACTTTTCTCAGTTCCCACATTCACAAATCTGTAGGTATACTTTAAAAATGCTTTCTTGGCTGATTTGACAGCTTTTACACTTACCCAGAAACTGTAGTTCATTAAATGACAGAAAAACTGAAAAATTATGGTTGAGTTAATCAGTGAGAGGAATAATCAGATTAGTCTTCAAATGTTTCCAGAGAGGTAGGACTGGGGGTTAAAGTTGTTATTTTGGATTGACAATAGACTCTGCTTCAAATCACAACAGTTTAGAAACCTGCTTGGAGGAACACTGTCAAGCTGCCAGAGATACTCAGTTTCTAGGCCCACAGAAACCTAATGCACTGGGCCCCATAGCACTCGTCATCCTTACAAGTATTGCGACATTGCATGTACAAAACTGATCAGTCAGTGCACTGAAGGATGGTTTGGAAAACCATGCATGCTTTGAGTAATGTACATATTTTGATTCCAAAATAATTTAATTTCGTTGGTGTATGTGCATGTACAGTCGCGCCTCCTTATACACGGATTTGCCATGCGCGGATTTGAGCATATGCGCATGGAAATCCGGAGGTTGTTCACCATGGTGGACGATGCACGAGCGCCGCCATTGGGGGCAACTTCCCTCCCTCCCCTCTCCTCCCCCCAACTCTTTCCTCTCTCCCTCCCTCCTCCCTTACCTTTCCCTCCCCGGGCCGCGTCGCTGCTGCCCGCCACCGCCGCCTCAGCCTAGCAGGGGGAAGGCCGGTTGGAATTTGGAGGCAAAGAAGCCTCCCGCCTGCTACCCGGCCCTTCTGTAACGGTTGGTGGACGCGGGGACCAGCGCCACAGGCCTTCTCTCCGCCACCAACGCTGCCGGGGGGAAAGGCCAGGTGCTGCTCCTGGAGGCCTCCCGGAGCAGCACCGGCCTTTCCCTGGATGTAGCGGTGGAGAGGAGGCCTCTGGCACTGGAGGGCCAGCGCAAGGGCCTCCTTTTTGCCGCCCACCGCTGCCGGGAAAGGCCGGGTGCTGCTCCTGGAGGCCTCCAGGAGCAGCATCTGGCCTTTTCCCCAGCAATGGCGGCGGAGAGGAGGAGGAGGAGGAGGAGGAGGGAATGAGCGCCTGGGGCCTCTTCGGCCTCCTCTCCGTCGCCAGTGCCAGCACCTCGATGACAGGGCCGAGTGGCGGACTGGAGGCCAAAGAGCCTCCAGCCCTCCACCCGGCCCTTGCACAGAGGTGGTGCTGGCAGCGGCAGCGGAGAGGAGGCCGAGAGGCTCTGCCACTGGTCCTCCGCTGCCGCTGAGCCGCCCCAGAAGGGCCGGGTGGCAGGCTGGAGGCTTCTTTGCTCCCAAAACCCCCACCCGGCCTTTTCCCTGCTACAGACCGAGGGCGGCAGCGCAGCAGCAGTGATGCGGCACTGGGGAGGAAAAGGTAAGTAAGGAGGGAGGGAGGGAGGGGGGAGGGGAGGAAAGAGTTGGGGGAGGAGAAGGGAGGGAGGGAAGTTGTCCCAATGGCGGCGCTTGTGCCGCCCGCCCATTAGGGACAACGGGAATTGAGAATACGCGGATTTTTGGTATATGCAGGGGGTCCGGAACGGATCCCCCGCGTATACCAAGGACCGGCTGTACATACTCTTACATGGTATTTTCCAATATATCATTATTTTCCTTTCCTCTGACGGAATTTTAACAACAATAATTTATCTCCCATGCCTCATACCTTCATCTTTGATCTCTTCAATTTTAGCAGAAGAAAAAGTGGGCATTAGGTTTTTTTGCCTCCCTCCTGAAGCCATGTATGGAACACATCTCATAGAAAACAAATACAGCACAAGTAACAGTATCTTATAGTTGTCTGCCTCCAAGTCATTTTTGCCTCATGGTGACCCTATGGCAAGCATATCATTGGCAGGTTTCCTCAGAAGGGACTTGCCATTGCCGTTCTCTGAGGCTGGGAGAGTGTAGCTTGTCCAAGGCCATCCAGTGGGTTTTTATGTTTGAGCAGGGAATCAATAATAATAATAATAATAATAATAATAATATACCACCGCTCTACAAAATGCAATTGGGGTCGGTTACAAAGTTTAAAAAATATACAATCCAATGTCCTCAATCCCCCTCTTAAAATACAATTAAACAATGTAAGAATTAAAACATACTTAAAAACAATACAGTGAACAATAGGTCATGACTGTGGTGAGGTCAGAGATCACCAGTTAGATTCTCCTTCTGGTGGCTGGGGAACTATTTAGGAAAGGCCTGCGGGAAGAGATCCGTCTTTATAGTTTTTTAAAAGCTGTTTAGGGTGGTAATATGACAGATCTCGTCTGGCAGGCCATTCCACAATGTGGGCCTGATAGCCGAGAAAGTCCTCTGGGAGGTCGTGGACAGCCTTGTTTTATAAGGCTGTCACAAATTCCTCCCCGAGGATCTAAGTGTGCGGGGAGGATTATATGGAAGGAGGTAGTCCTGAAGATAGGCTGGGCCCAAATCCTGGTCTGCAGAGTTGCGGTCCAAAGTCAAATCACTACACTATGCTGACTCATTTCAGAAATCTCAGTTTTTTTCATTTCAGAAATCCCCATTTTTTATTTAAAGATAAGTGTAATGTTCTTCATGTTGTGTTTAGAGCAAGAAGTTGTGAAATGTGATGCTTTCAGAGGGCTATAGCAGAAAGAGATGAAGCCATTCTGCCAGGGTTGGTATCACCTGGTGCATGTGCCTACAAAGGTCTTGCTTACCTGCTCTGAGCCAGAAAGGCTGCCTGGCAGCAGAAGAGACCTGCTCTGCCTCCCTCCCTGCCTACTGCCTTGCTTGCCCAACTGCCTGGCCACAAACTGCCCAGACCCAGAAAAAGATGCTGGGAGATGGCCTGGTGCCAGGCAAGTGAGGCAGCAGGAGGGGACCACAAGGGGCCCACTTTTCCTTCTTCATTGCATTGGCTCCTATGGCAGAGAGAACCAGAGCAGCAGAGAAGAAGGGGCCAGTGACAACAGCAGCATCGCAAACACATCCCACACACAGCAAGTTGAGGACCTGGCAGGGTATTACCTCTCTCTAAGTTGTCACTGAGTGACGTCCCTATTCCACACACCATCCTAGAGACATCCCTACAGCCCCGCCATAAGATAATTTGCTTCTTGCTTTTCCTTCTTCACCCTTTCTCCTTTTGTGCCATGTCCTTTTAAATCATAAACCTGTTGGCAGTGCCTGTCTTTTAAAAAGGAAAACCCTATGAAATTAATGAAGTTACTATAGGTCAACAGGAGACTTGAAGGCACACACACGCACACATGTACACATATCCCTCGAGGATCCTTTTGAATGAAGAGCAGGCTGAATCACTCTCTGTGTCTCCTTCTGCTATAGAGTGAGGGTAAAAATTCTTCAGAATAATAAATAAATTTATTAATGGAAATGGACAGGTATGTACTACTCTGGAACAAGGAAAAGTGAAGAGTGTTTTATTAATTATTCTGCTGATATACTTCCTATATTACCAAGATTTTTAAAAAATCAGATTATGTACTAGGAACCAGACATGTACAGACAGATATTTTGCAGCTCGTGTAATTCTTGCAACATGCTTCAGCCAGAATGTTTTCTTCCACGGCTTCTGATTAAATAGCAGCTAAATCTCATGGATCAGGTCTTCCATCGGCATGGATTAAAACATGAATACAAAGTTTAATAACAACTGAAATAAATTGTTTAAGGAACATGGGCTTGCCTCAACATATTAAGCAAGGCAAAGCTTTCGATGCCTTGAATACTCACTGAGACCTGGGGGGAAAACACGGTTTTGGCAATATTGTTAATTCACTTCATTAATAATGGGAGTGAAAGATAAACTGGAAGCTTAGTTCATACACAAGTCTTCTGTAGGTAATCCTTTTCACACTTTGAAATTGTTACTACACTTTTGAACTGGACTATCTAAAGAGAAAAAAGTAAACCAACAAGAACAGCAAAAAGCAAAAGTGAAAATACAAGACTCTGTCACTAGGTGCTTGATTCCAAATTTGGAACTAGGCTGTTAGTTCTTTGTGAGTATTGCCAAATATCTATTTGTGGAATGGTACTTTCACCTACAGTGTACTGCTTTTTTGTTGGATGACCAAGATGATCAAAGGTCTAGAAACCAAGCCTTATGAGGAATTACTAGGGAATCTGGGCATGTTTAGTTTGGCAAACAGAAGATTGAGATGTCACATGATAGCTATATTTAAATATCTAAAGGGATATCATGTAGAAGATGGAGTGAGCTGTCTTCTGCTTCTCCAGAGACTAGAACATAAACTACTAGATTAAAATGAAGAAAAAATAATTTCTACTTAACATTAGGAAAAACGTTTTTTAAAAAGAGCTGTTTGACAGTGAAGTGAGCTGCCTCAGAGGACAGTGGATTCTCCTTTGGAAGTCTTTAAACAAAGAGTGGGTGGACATCTTTCAGAACTTCTTTAGTTGTGTATTTCCACTTGGCAGGGGGTTGAACTAGGTGGCCCTTCTATTCCCTTCCAAACTCTTAAGATACTGCATTTCTGTGATCTACGTAAGCCTGGACTCAGTAAAACAAAATTTCTATTTTCATTTCTAATAGCAAATGAATAACATCTCACTGCAAGTTGAAGCACTGGTTTGTGGTTCTCATAAGCAGTGGGAAGGTTCAGAATATCTTTACCTGACCTACAGTGCTTTCAGAATATCTGTTTATGTGTTTACAACTAACAAGCTGATAGCAAGCATAAAAAGTTTTGCATGCACATCACCCTTGAAGCTCCAAGGATGGACCTGTCAGCCAGAACGAACAAAGCAATACTGTGCAATTGCTCTTTCTCCAACACCATTCTATCCTCCTCATTCATACAGCTCTTTTACCATCATTTTAGGAACACATTTGTGGTCTCAGAACCTAGACAAAAAATGATTAAAGATGCTGGCAAAAAAAAAATTGCCCAATAGACTTTCTCCATAGAATATGGAGTTTTGAATTATCTGGTCTTGATTCTGAGATAGATCTGTTAAAATTTGGATATATTTAATGGGCAAGATCCAAGGTGAAACTTCAAAGGCCATAAAAAAGAAGTGGCATCTCCCCTTCCCACTGCAGACCTCCTGTACTTGTGAATGGAAGGGTGTTGCAGGCTCAGGAGCTATGCCATTGGGAAGGGGAGATGCCACTTCTTTTTTATGGCCTTTGAAGTTTCTGATTGTTCATTTTATTTGTACAAAGTGCTGGCCAGATAAACAGTGAGCCACAGGTTTCAGTTATGTGGCTGGAGAGTTCTTGGTGACTTACACTGGTGTAAGTGCCATTCTTCCAGTAACTGTATCTTCTTGAAGGTTGCACAAGGGTAGCATCCAGTCCAGGATTGCACAATCCCTGTGATGACTCCAGTGTAAACTGTTAGACAAGCTGAGGATTGCTGCCTAGGAGGCTCTGTAAATGCAGTTCTTAGCTGGGGTGGGGACTGTTGCAGAATGCAAGAGTGCATGACCCTGCTTCTCATTGTGCAATCGCACAATCCAGTACTGCAGTGTAGAAATGGTTGTGAAATTTTCCACTATGAAAACAGTGAATAGGATCTCAGGCATTGAATCCCTTTGCGTTAGAGGTAGACAACTACTCAGGAGACACTGTCCATTTTTCCTGGTATGTTTCAGTGTGCCCAAAGTAATGCGACATCACATCTGATTGCTATTTTGGCTGATTTGGGGGCAATTTTATTAATTTTTTCCTGTGTTTTTGGAAGGTTTGGGGGCTTTGGGCCATTTTGGCCATTTTTGGTCATTTTAATTGCTTTAAAAATTTAAACTAACCTATCAACTAACATTATGGATTAATATAACAAATTAATTTATTTTCACTAAATCAATTGACACAAACCGATTCATATCTGAACTAATGTTAATGCTAATGAATCAAGAGTATTACTTTAACAGTAACATTACCAAACTCTTGCAATACCACCCTCACCCCAGTTTGAAGTCCAAGTGCCACATGACAGAGTGAACTCCTGTCACTAGTCCCAGCTACTGCCAGTTCAAAAGCAGGTAAAAGTGCAAATAGATAAATAGGTACCACTTTGGTGGGAAGGTAATAGCGTTCCATGTGGTCAAACTGGCCACACAGTCATGGAGTCATCTTTGATAATGCTGGCTCCCTGACTAAGTAAAGTAGATGACCACCACCCCCTACAGTGGGACACAACTTGACAATGATGTCAAAGGGGAAACCTTTGCCTTTAACAACTCCAATAATGCCATAGTCACCATGGCATGATCAGAGCAATCTAGAGGAAAGGATCAATCCCACAACAATCGCATGCCCTATAGTGTAGATTATTTCTGGCCATATGGCTATGTCCTCACTGCCTATCCTGATTTTCCAGACAAATGTGGGGTAAAAGGAAGTTCTTTTTTCTTTGGATTTTTGGGGAAATGCCCACATTGCCTGCGAATCCTGAGGAATGTCATGTGCCCAGTTTGCAGCCATTATGGGATGATCACGAGGTTTCCTGACAGTACAGACAAACCCTCCAGTCTACAGAAATAGTCATTTATGAAGCCTCAATTTTCCCATTTGGGGAGATGTAGTCTAAAAGAGTGATTGTTCCAACTTTGTACCTCTCATTCCTAATCTGTACACAGTGGTAAATGGTCCTATCATTTTGGAGAATGATTTATTTATTTATTTATTTATTTATTTATAGCATTCAAAGAATTAAGACACCAGAACTTAGACTTAATACTTCTTCCACTACAAGTAGGCCCAAAAATCAAATAAACAATACATTTTATAGATATCTTAAAGATTTTGCAATTGAGAGGTTTGGCTATATAGGGAATAATTATCAGTATGTATAAATGCACATGCACACACCCATAACTTGTAGTGATGAATTACTACAAGAGGCCTCTTTCTCATCTGCAAAAATCAAATAAGTTTATATAATATCAGCTGGAATATTAAGCAATAAATAATATGTTCAGACTTCATATTCCCTAGGGCTGCAAGAGAGGAAGAAAGGTAGAATTACAGAAGTGTTCTTTCATGTGATTTTTTTTCCCCTAGACAAGGCTTTGACTAATTTATGTATTTTTTTTCCAGTTCTCTTATGTTTTGAGAAATGAGACTACAAAAAATGGAAACCACCTCTTCCCATTGTATTAGAGGTTGCTTACAGTCTACTGGATTGAAAAGTTTGGGAATTTGCCCTTCTCCCCCACACATTTCTGAGCAATGATAGTAGAAACTGAATTTACTACTTCAACCTGGTTTTCTCCCCTTAAAATAAACCTAAGAATGTGAATTCCAGATATCCTTACTGGGGCAATAAAAACCTGGAACTGAGAAGATATATTTATGTATAGACACGTAAACATATCTGGTTTATTTCTTTTGCAAACATACTCACAAGCATATTGAGTAAGGATCCAGTTACTCGTGTGTGTGTGTGTTCATTTTTATTGGAATTTAACAAAAGTCACACAGTTCCAAAGTGGGACAAAATGAAATTGATTGCTCTATCCCTAATTATTGCATTTATTGTTTCTGCCAGCAGATCTTTCTAGGCATACAGTAAGTAGGATTTCCATAACATCTGGTTGGTTGAGTCTAGGTTGATTCACACAGTGCTGGACTGGACCATATAAACCTGCCTGTATTTTAAGATCTTTTGAGGAGACCGTTCACTCAGTTCCACCACCCTTACAAGTACATAAGGTGGGGACGCAGGAGACAGCCTTCTCAGTTGTTCAGCTGCATGTTTTGCTGTCCCCAGGCTATGGCATTCCCTTCTGAGTAAGGTTAGAGTAGCACTCTCCTTGCTATCTTTATGCAAGTAGGTATATGTATGTGTGTGTGTACAGGCCTTTGGAGACTGATTGCTTAAGAGGAATGGGCCTTGCATAACGTGCTGTATTATCTGCTTCTTCTTTTCTTTGTAATGGTTATGTTTTTAACTGATTTTAATTTTACTGACAGTTTAATTACATTTTAAATTTTTGTATTACATGAATTTTTAGCTTGTAAACAGCCAACTGTGAAACAAAATGGGATACTGAGTTGGTGTGGTATAGTGGTTTGAGCACTGTATTATGACTCTATAAAGATCAGAGTTTAATTCCCCACTCGACCATGGAAACCCACTGAGTGATCTTTGGCAAGTCACATACTCTCTGCTCCTGAAAACCCTGTGACAGATTCACCATAGGGTTGCCATAAGTCAGAAACAACTTGGGCACACTACTACTACTACTACTACTACTACTACCCACTGTGGCTGTAAAAGAGGGGGAAAGACTGACGGAAGGTGGATCAAAAGTCAAAAATGTCTTGGGATACCCTTTTAATCTTCTGCCACTAGTTTCCCTTTCTTTTCTCCCTTTCTGACACTCTTCCTCCCTCCATTTCTGCTCAGCTGTCTTCTGGAAGAGGGTAATCCACTCTTCCAAAAAGTCTGAACTGCTCAGCAACAAAAGGCTAGACCAAGAGCTGCATGGAATTAAGCCAAGGGCCACATGCAATCTTGGGGCCACAGATTGCCTGCCCCTAACCTGAAATGTGCCCTCACTTAACTTTATTACTTGCATTTTCTTCCTGGCTTTTCCTTGGTAGGTCAGAGTAACACACATGGGTTTCCTCACATCAGTTTTATCCTCACTACTACTCTGTGAGATAGGTTAGGTGGACAAAATCAGGTTAAAGATGATGGAGTGGTCTTTGTGGATAAGCACAAAGTCCTTCTTGGCCACATGAATGAACATACCAGAAATGGGCAAGTGTGATCTTCCAGATTAGGTTTTTTTTTAACATCCGTTCTCAAAATCCTTCACCACTGGTTATCCTCGTGGCCAGAGCTCATGGGGGTTGTAAGCCAAAACCATTTGGAGAGTTCCTTTTGTTACTTGCTTACTTTGCTTTTGTTATATTTTCCAAAACATCTGTAGTCATATTAATTTGCTATGCCTTCTCACATGTTTATAGTCATATTTATTTTGTAAGTCCACAGTTCTCTTTTAGGACATAGGAATGCGGAGAAAAGGCAACATCCAATCAGAGTGAGCCTGGCAACAGCCAATGGGAGCTTAGCCAAGAAAAGGTAGCGTTTACTCCCAGGAGCAAGTATTAATAGGAAGAGAGGAGCATGTATGAGGTTGATAGGGACCAGAGAGGGACAGAGCTCTCAGCCAAGGTGGCTGAGATACACTTCTGAAAGGGGCAATTGGAAGGGGTTTTGAGTACCCAGGTTAGCTTTGAAAGAGGTCAGCTAGGGAGGTAGCCATCACATATTGGTGGCAGTGATGGGATAAAAAGACCCATTGTGCTGCCATCAGAGAAAAATAATTTGATGAGTGAATCTCACCTTGACGAGGTATTTGGAATTGTGCTCAGGAAACAAACTTGCATCATGTGCCAACTGGATGCCATATTTCCCAATATACAACCCACAACCAAATGGCAGCAGGAATTCTCTACCTGAGAACAGCTGAGCCAACTACGATTACCTAGACATCAGACGATGTTGACATCACTACTTCCCACAGTCAAAAGCCCAGTCACAGCATATATATATTTGCATGTAACCAAGCATAACAACAGTCTTTCTGAGAATCACCTAGATCAAAGAGATGAAAACACAGAGACTTCATTGTTTATCCCTCAAGAACAAGACAATGGATGCTCTTGAGATTTCACTGGGACCCATTCTGCAAACTCAGTGAGTAAAAGGCAGGATTCACTTGAACAAAACGAATATAGGATCCAGTAATTATTTCTCTTTGCATGTTTGCTATGCCTTCTTTGAGAAATCAATAGCCCATGTGAGTTTTATCATGTTGTGCCCCAGTTCATAAAGGGTCTGCCTGTGTGTGTCTGTGTTGAGGTGGGGTGGGGTGGAGGAGATGATGTGAATACCAGGTGACTTTTCTGCCCAACATATTATTGGTTCTAGACCAGCCTTCCTTAACCTTGTGCCTTCCAGGTTTTTTAATTCCTGTGTGTTGAAGGCATTGAAATAATTCATGATTTTGCATATATTTTGCATATATATTTGCATATATTTATTCGGTCATTAATTAGAGTGGAGACTTCAGTCAGGAAATCAGGATAGGTATTGGAAGGCCAGCTACGAAGAAACTAGACAAGATCCTGAAGTGTCAAGATATATCACTAAACACTAAAGTTAGGGTGGTCTATGCCATCATATTTCTCATTTCTACGTATGGTTGTGAAAGCTGGACAGTGAAGAAAGCTGATAGGAAGAAAATCAACTCATATGCTTCCAAAATTGAAAAATCAAAGGGTCTTATTGCAAATCAAACTTGAACTCTCCCTAGAGCCAAGATGACTAAACTGAGACTGTCTCAGGAGATGGTGTACACACAGAGAAAAAGAAATATTCCCACTCCATTCCCACAATAACAAAAACAAACAAACCGCTTCATTTATATACCACTTCATACCGCTTAAGCAGTGTCTAAGTGGTTTACAACTGTAAGCTAATTTGCCCCCAACAATCTGGGTACTCATTTTAGCGACCTCCTCGGAAGGATGCAAGCCTGAGCTGAGCTTGAGCCCTTTTGCTGGTATTGAACTCGCACCCTTATGGCTTTGAGTGATTGCCTGCAGTACAGGCATTTAACCACTGCACCACCAGGGCTCCTAACAATAACCTGTTTAGACAATACATGTCACCAAAACAGGTGGAACAAGGGCCCAATCTACCCAATCTAGGGTGATTTTTTTGTCATATCTTTTTAGAAAAACCTGGGGTAAAGCCCAAGATCTATTATCCCAGGTTAAGTGGTACAGTGTGCCTATGTTATATGTGGGCATATGCTAAAAGCCACACCGGAAGAAGGCTCGGCACCCCAGAAGAGATAATAGCACACCACAGGGCTCGAGCATATGTGGAATTCCCCTGATTTCGCAGGGACAGTCCCCATTAATCTTCTCTCATCTCACTTTTTCAACTGCCTTTAAAGTATCCCAGTTTTCTTTTCCCATTTGACCTCAACTTACTTCAGTAGCTGCAAACAGAATTCAAAGTGCAAAAGTAGTTTCGACTCAGTTCAGCAATGAAGGGAAAAAGAGAGGGAACAGACTCTTGCTCTTTCCAGTAGGCTCAAGCAAAATCAAACTACAGCCTCTGCAAGCATCTTCCCCATTAACAGATTTTGTTTGGCCACATGTGTTGCAGTTTTCACCTGTGAAACTTTGGAGAATATGACACAGTTTTACTCTGAGCTTTTTCTTTTTTTAAATAACCCAGGTTTGTCTTTATAATTTCCAGGTATGTTCCATCCCACAACCCAAAACAAGTTCATGTGCCCCACAAAGATAAAAAAAGGTTAAAATATAACCAAGGTTAGTGCCACAACAAGAGCCACTGTAAACTGGGCCCAAAGTGAGTATAGCTGCCATGGAATGCCTCTCAGGTTAGAGGGCAGAGGCTTCTTCAACCCATATCTTCACAAATTAAAAAGATGCCTTGAGCTGGCTGGAAGAAAGGGTACATTAATGAACACATAACTTGGAGTATTTGTGTTGTTTAATTCCCACATTGCATTAATTATTTTGAATTAAAGATGTGTGATGAGTTGTGGTAATAGTTTTACTCTATTATTTGGCTTGCAGCTAGGTTCAGAGAGATAGCTGCAAATTACAATAGTACTCCGTGTGTAGATTCCAAACATTTGTACTAAGGTGGACACTTTTGATTTCTATTCACTTTATTTTGTGGATTTATATTGCTAGAGCAACACTGAACAAATTTGGGAAAATAAAACTCTGTGGGTAGAGTCTTGCTCCATCTCATAACAAACATTTATCATCACATCATGCATATGGGCTTTTCAAAGTCAACTGCTTGATTACTATAAGGGTGCATCTACATTGTAGAAATAATGCAGTTTGGCATCACTTTAACTGCTGTAGCTCCATCCTATGGGATCCTGGGATTTGTAGTTTTAGCCTTCTCTGACAAAGCGTACTTGTGCCTCACAAAACTACAAATGCCAAGATTCTAGAAGATGGAGCCATGTCAGTTAAAGTGGTACCAAACTGCATTATTTATACAGTATAAAAGACACACTAGGAAACTGGAGACTGAACTAGATAGGACTTTAGTCTGATTATGGGATACGTTAAGAGGGTCTTCCTATATTTTAAATGAAAATATTCTGTCTTACTGAACAATAAATGACCTCTCAATGTACACCACACCACTTTGCAACACTGGCGGTGGTGGTGATTTCTAAAGAAGCCATATGATTCACACACACACACACACACACACACACACACACACCAGATTGAACTCTATAAAGAAATCACACCAAAATTGTATTAGATGCTCTTAGGGCATTATTTAAGTGTACTTCATTCTCTTCATCATTTTTCTGTCCAGATATTCTGGTATACATCTGAAATTGCTTTCATGGCACAAACCTTTATTGTATTTTGTAATGGAGACTTGTTAAGTGTCATTAACACAGACCAGGAACAGCTTTTAATGTACTTTGGAGGCTATAATTTAAAAACTATATGAAGAGTTTTAAAAAATTGAACTTTCCTTGCAAAATCTTAAAGAGCTGCAAGGAGAATAAACACTAGAGACTCAAGATTCCCTAGAGGCAAAAAGTTACCTTGGTTTATTTGAAACATTTTACTATCCAAATTCTTTCTTTTAATCATCCAAATTCATTCAAAAATCATCATAAAACATTATAAAGGAAAGCAATGTAAACAGCATTCCAGATTAACTGGATATTCAAATACCTAACTCTTTACTTCATGGATCCCAAAGTGCTGGTTGAAACTGAAGGCCTGCCATTTAGAGTACATGTGCAAACATTTCCTAAATTTGGGTTTGGAAAAATGCAGATTAACATCATAATTTTAGGAATGTGCCCAATGGGGATCAGGCAAATGGGTGCAGGAACTGCAGTCCTATAGCTGTGTACTCGGGAGAAACGCCCATTGACTTTAATGTGACTTGGTTCTGAATGGGCATGTGTAGAATGGCATTGTAAAACTAAACAATTTACTAAGGAAAAAGTCCAATTGGGCTCAAGGGAGCTTCCTTATAAATGAATATGCCAGGCTGCATTATAAGGAGGTGTTATATTTTTCCGTAACTTCAGTTTATGGTAGATAAAAATCCATTCGCAATTGACCGGTGTGCTTTCAAGGCCAGGAGGAAGAATTGGTAGACTCGGCCCCGTGCTGCTCAGCTTTTCATTGACGTAAAGGGATGTGCTTGCAGGAATGGGAATCCCTTCTCAAAATAAAAGGCTTCTGTTTTTATGCCCTCACAACAAAACAGTTGGATTCAATATGGAATGCATCTATGTCATGAGGCAGGGGGAGGAAACATATTCCGGGGTGTATGCTGCCAAGAAGATTTTAAAGCTGGTTTCCTGTGGGTGCTTATTATATTTGTCTTTTTCTTTTGCAGCTGGAAGTGAAGTCTTAAGCCTGTTTTTTGACCTCTTGTTGCCAACCCCACACTATGCAGCCTCATATATTGAAAAGATAATGAGCAAAAATACCCTTTCCTTACCCTTTTGCAGAGAATATACAAAGAAGCTGGAACTAATGGAGGGTTTGATTTTGTTGTTGTCGTTGTTTTTGACTAGGTCAAGACTCACAGATACAAGGAGAACACATTTGCTTCTTCTTGAGCCGGGTAAGAATAGTTCCTCCTCATGAAAAGCCATTATTTTATTGGCACACATACCACTGTTGACAGTTCCTCCTGAGGTGAAGCCATTAGGCAGTAGACAAGATTCTTCCTGCTAATGGAGCTGCATGGCATGGCGGGCAGGTCCCGTCGTGGCATAATTAGCTCATCTGAGATTCTGTGTCACCAAGGAAGTTGGGCACTACCACCTGTTCAACTTCAAGCTCTTCATGCAAGGAGTTTGAATACAAAGGCAAAATTCACCCTGCCTCTGTTTCTTCACTAAGTTCTAGTCTCTCTCCCAGCAAGGTGGTGGCATCCCCCAAATAAATCAGTCATACAGTTTGTGGCATATCTGTTGCAACCAGGTTCTGTTCCCCCCATTCTATTTAATTTGTTCTGTTCCAGAAAAAAAAGAGCAAGCAACATGCAGCAGCAAGTCTGACTACACATGATTTTCGGGAAGGTAAATCTGTGGGTGTAATTATGTTATTCAGTGTGAATGTGCTCAAGAATCTTTTTTAAAAAGTGAAAGGCCAGCGAGGGACTCCACACGGAAGCAGAAATTGTAAGTCGTTAGGGTTCTTTAAAAATGTTTAATTGCATTTTTAAAGTATGATTATAAAGCAAAGGGGAGGGGGGAAGGAAACGAGCATTCAAAAGGAAAAAAGGAAGTCATAGAATATGAATGTAGGCTAAACGTATACATTTATGTAAGATGACCAAAGTTTCCAGAATGCATTTTGTCAAGTTGAAATCTATAAAATATCCATTCATGTGCACCTAGAACAGTGAGATCTTCTGACCATCGACAGGTAAGTAGTTTATCTTTCCAGCCTTGGAGTATAAGATGTTTAACAATGGTAAAGGTAGGAAAGATCCAATCACACTGACCCTCAGACTCTACACTGCAGAGATATAATTAAAAAGAACATGTGCATTTACAAATGCCAAAGATTATTTTTCCTAATAACAGTATAATAACCAAATTATTATATTGTAACACATCCAACCAAAAAGTGGTAACCGCTGCACATGCTCACATCATACATTTCAAGGCAGCATTGTACGCAATCATAACCCATTTGGGGAGGGTTTTTTTTTTACTGTGGTGGGAGTTCTTTACCAACCACAGAATGACTAAAATCTCCCCACAAAGCCATCTTTTAAGTGATGCAGCTCACCCAATATGACCATTCCTGGGTCATTGAAGGTGCACAGTCAGGGGAGATGCACCCAGCTATTTTCTTGTAGTTGGATGCATGGCAGAGGTGCCTTTGGATGCCTGTTGTAGAATATCTTGCTACAGGGAAATAGCTAGCTGCATCTCTGCTGGGTCCCCTGCTTTCCATCAATATGGAACTGCTTGGGTTGCAGGTGATTGTATTCACTTAGGCTCCATCAGCACTGCAGAAATAATACAGTTTGACACCACTTTAACTGCCATGGCTCAATGCTGTGGAATTCTGGGAAGTGTTGTTTTGTGAGGTATTTAGCCTTCTCTGTCAGAGTGTTCTGGTGCCACAACAAACTGCATTTCCCAGAATATCATAGCATTGAGCCCTGGCAGTTAAAGTAGTGTCAAACTGGATTATTTATTCAATGCAGATGAAGCCTTAGAAAGTTGCGAATGTAGCAACATGAAGCATAGTTCCAGAGATATAGCTACACATTAGACATATATCTCCTGATGCAGGAGATATCAGCCAATGCATTAGATTGCCTACGTGTTGGTGAACTAGACAAACACATTGGTTGTGACTTTCTAAAATGTGACGGGATTAGGTTCTGCTTCATCAGACCAAAAACAGCCGTTTGTGGTCCCTCTTCCTTTCTCCTTCAGTTGTATACATCTTAGTTAGTTCCTATATAAACCTAGTTTGAATCAGTAGAACACATGGAGGAGCATAGACGTCATTCATGGTAGATGGTGCTCACTATGACATTGACAGCTATACAATCCTAATGGAATTAAATTGTCTAAAACACCTTGTAAAGTAGTTCCTTGTGGTGTATAAATTGTCAGCTTACTCGTAAAATCAATGGAACAATAGCTTTCCCTGCACTGTCTCATGGATCATAGGGAATGTTACATGTTTACATCACAGAACTCAAAGGCTGATGCTGCCCTACCTGTTCCATCCTTGCAACAGGATTATTCACTTGTCTCTTCTTCTGCCCCTGACAATGTTTGAGAAGCAGTAGATGCTACAGACTACTTTTTTTTACCTCTGATGCAGTGTATAACATAATTACATTTCTGCCCCAAAATCAATGTCTATTATAATATAATAGTGGACATGCATTCTTAAAAAACAGGATAGAACTAACTTTAAAAGTCAGTTTTAAAACTAAAAGCCAGACAGAATTGTGCATTTTGACAAAAGACTAAAAGCTCAAAAGAGATGAAGCCAGCCTTAGCCTCCTGAGCAGAGCACCCAACAGAGCCTCCACTGAAGATTTCAAATTCCTAATATGGGAGGAGGCAGCCTTTTATATTATGTCTATCTTCAGCCCCCAGGGGACTCCGAAGGTGGCAATGAAAAGGTGGGAGAACAAGAGGTGCACATTTTTTTAATGCCATTCAGGCCACAGATCAGTATTCAAAATTAAGAGTGTTAGCATTTTGCTAGAGTGGATCACCTTGAGCAATGCTCTACATAGTATTACCTCAGTGTGGCTTTTTTCACTTTTCTCTTTTAATAAAAAAACAAAACAAAAAGCACCTTTACTCTGTCTGGGAACAAGCTATATCAGGTTTTCCCACAGGTAAGCATACCTTGTCCTCATTGCCACCTTGTCACCAGGATAGTTATATCTAGATTGGATAGAAAAAGCCACACTTTACCTATTAGGGCATAGCTGTGTGCATAATACCTAGAATATTTCTGAGTGTATATTCATATTCCTTTATGTGACGCCATCTGTTTGAGATAAAGGTAATTCAATTTCCTTTTTAAAAGGAAAGAGTGGATAGATAGGTAGAGATAGGTGAATGCTTTGGAAAACATAGAACACATGTCTACTCAGTAGAAAGTCAGATTGAGTTCAAAGTGACTAACTCCTGGAGAAGTGGGGATCACAGCCTAAGAGGCAGCCTTTCAGATTTTTTGCCCCCTACTACAACCCTCACAATCTCCCAGGAGTTGTAATCCACTACATTTGGAGCGTGCCAACTTGTGGAGGGTTAAGATAGTGTGTTGGAGGAAATAAATCTCAGAGAGATCTTCTTCCCTGGAAGAAGATTAACCATCCATTATGAAGCCAAGCCCTCCCTTCAGTCCGTCTGCCTTGGTCCAGGCCTCGGAGGTAGAGAGGAACTGCTGGACCTCTTACCCTTTCCCTCCACCACTCCCTTCTCCTTCTGTGTCATGTCTTTTTAGATTGTAAACCCGAGGGCAGGGATCCGTCTAATTAAAAAGATTGTATGTACAGCGCTGTGTAAATTTACAGCGCTTCATAAATAAAGGTTAATAATAATAATTGATAGTGCTTTGTGGAGCCATGCTTCATGATAATTATTTTATGCTTTTTAATATTTTACAATTGTTCTTGATTATTGTGGGACTATGGGAATAGGGTTTTAATGAGATAGGGCTGAAGTGAGAGACTAGCTCAACAGAGCAAACAATTCCCCAAACTTTGGTAACAGGCCAAAGTAAGGAGGATGTAGTGCAAGACCAGACATGGAAAGGACAGAAAAGATGTCAAAGAGCTAGCATGTGCTGTTGGTTAGTTCAGGTTAGAATAGACCCATTCACTCAACTGCTGAATGATGAGACAACAAGTAAGTAAATCCTACTGATTAATGATCGCACTCTGGGATTATATGCTCACGTCAATGGATACTCAGTAGCAATTGTTGCTGAAATACAACTGAAGATAGTAGTCAGCTGTAGTCACTCTTTGCTAAGGTGACTACAGCACTTTTCAGAATGTAGGTAGCCTTTGCTCTCTAAGATTATTGTGTCCAGGAGGCAAAGTACAGGTTGCTGTCTGCACACTCCTTCTGTAGAAAGCCATCTCCAGAACTCACCATCACCATCATTTTGGAAAAAATCTCAGCTTAGTTGCTTGCTCAAGTGGGTTGCAGGCTGAAGTGATTCCCACCCCATTGTCATTGGATGACTTTGGGCTTGTTTGGGCCTCTCAAAGTAACTGTGTGAGGGGAAAGGGACAGGGAAAATCAAATATACCACCTAAGGTCTGCCTAGAGTTACCCAGATAGAAGCAAGTGTGCCATGCAGAAGAAGCTGAGTAGAAGCAGTAGTAGTTTCTTGACTGCTTCTTCTGTGTCTCTTGGACATTCTCCTCTGTTGCAGCACAGAACTCTGTGTGTCCCTCATGTCTTGTCTTATTCCCTGAAACTGGCTTGTTGCCCTCAGGGTGGAGGAAAGTTGCTGTTCCATAATCTGTAGTCACTTGGCAATCCAGTTTGCTTCTTAAGATTTTATCACACCAGCCTCATAAAGTGCCATAATCATATTAGCATAGGAAACACAAGCATACTGTACCAGGTTGGGGACAGCCATTAGCATACACCTCTTCCAAATTACCATGGTGTTGCTTCTGTCTTGCCCACAACAACTTATAGTCCTGCATCCTTGCCCCATGCCTTTCCCAGCATGCCTTTTGGTCAGTATTTATTTTTTATTTTGCACAATTGCAAGATCATGGCAATCCATTAAGATAAAATAAAATAAAGGAATTTGGGGAAAAAAGAAAAGAAAAAGAAAAACAGCCTGCATGGGAACAGTAAGGGGGAGGGGGAGAGGAACCGAATCATGCCCATTGGCACCCTTTGACTGCCTGCATATCGGAATTGCTTCAAGAGAACTTCAGTTGATTGCATGTGCATGGAAAAGCCTTATAATTGGGAGGCACCGATTTGCCCATTGATGAAAAGAAGTGGTCCAGCAACAGATGGACTACAAATCAGCTACTGGATAGGCACAGTGATAAGGTGCAACAGAAACTACTATCCTGCTCTAATTCCACTTTTCAAGCCTCCTGTGATAAAGTCCTTAATGTGTAATGGGGAAGGGGAGAGGTCATTTTATCCTTTGCCTCAGAAAGCAAATTAGCTTGAGCCAGCCCTGGTGTAACCTCAAATGCCCGTGAAGAAATTTGGGATGCTAAATATATGAAAGAAAGAAAGAGAGTGGAACAGAGGAGGTAAAAAAAAAAAGGGGGGGGGGAAATATGATTTGATTGACATCAACTAGAGGAAGAGGCTGCTCCCAGATCCTGATCCTGCCCAGGCCTGACACACCCCAGGGGTTAATTTTAGCACGTTGCTGAATAGGCTGAATGACTCATTTGGGTCACTTGGCTTTATGAATCATAGAGACATAGCGATGGGAGCAGAATGAAAGTATGAACGGCATTGCTTAAGTTAGCTGAAGAAAAATGCAAGACTATCTGGGAATGTATGGGACTGAAGACAATAGGCAGATGACTGGCTAGATGAATGGCAACAAATGTCAGCCCATTCTTAAGTTCCTGGTGCTTGGGTTCATTTACCCTCCAGGGCATATGTGGCCTAGCAACAACAGAGTGTAGTCAAGACAGAAAACATTATTCATGAGGAACAACCGACAAACTGGGAGGGTATGCAGCAATTTGCTTTTGCTTGAGTACTTAGGGAAAGGGCAAGATTCTGTCCCTCTTCTGCTCTCCTCTCCCTCTTGCAGAGTTAACTGAGTACAAAGTATTTTCAGACTTTGAACTCAGTTTGCACCAATGGAAGTAAATTAAGGACGGGGGGGGGGGGGGAGTAGGAGACAGTGTGAAAAAACCCCAAGTTGTGAGACATTATACTTTCTTCCTTTACTTTCTTTCTCTGTTTATATTGTGTGCCTTCAAGTCATTATGGCGCCCCTAAGTCTTTATTAGTTAGAACATTTATTTCCCCATTTCACCTAATTTGCAGAATTTCTCCCACTGATTACGGTATTCCTGTGAATTTTTTTAATAAAATAAAATAAAATATACTCTCTGGAATCCTATCTGACATCTTACTTAATGTAACTTTGTGTATGCCTAAATTCACAGCTGAATTGCAAAGATGCTAAATGGGATACCTGCAAGAATGCTCAACGCACATTGGTTCCTGATGCTCATTGGGACTGATGCAATGCACATGAGTACTGATGTGATGCACATCAGAACCAATGCAATGCATATCAATAGCTTTGTGCATTGGTCCCATTCTACATCAGGCCCATAATACATCAGGCATCAATGTGCATTGGGCATTTTGCTGGCCCTCCTACATAGTGATGTAACAGAAGCCCTTGTTAACCGAAGTGCATTTTTCTGAATTTTGGTGTGTGTGTTATTCCACATGACCTCAGATGGAACCTGCCCTGCAGTCTGCCAAAATCCCCAAAGCGATGGGACATGTACACACTCCACTAATGACTTAGCTAACGAATTAACTCCTTTCCCATTTCCCATTTCCCTTGACTGTTGTCCAGACCAGATTACCTCACCCCATACGGTCTGATACCTTTGCCCTGCAGCTGGTTTTAGCCCTGAAAAACGCCTGCAAATCTCCCCTCAATGTGATAGTTTGGAGTTCATGGGGACACTGTGTCACTGTGATCTCTAGCCTAGTTCTGGCACTTCTGCTCAACCAACACTCTCGGAACGACTGTATCTCACCATCCAATTGGATTCCGGAAGCAAGCCTCATCTATAGTAAGTATCACCCATAGTTCTGCCTCGAACCTATTCCAAGCTATCCCCTGATTTCCTGAGCCTTGAATGAATGAGTGTGTGATAGTGAGTTATTGTGTGATTTCCCCTTTTAAATAAAAAATAAACTTTAATTGGAGAAGTCTGCCTCTGCATCATTTCTTGGATCCACCAGCCCCTCAGTATACAAGTGGGAGAAAATTTTGTAATGTCCTTGTAGCCGACCACCTCTCTATTTGAGTTAAGTAAAATTCCCCTACATAGATTTTGGCTACTCCCTCTACCGGACACGGACTTTGCGCAGCTACATAATTCTAATTCCTGCAGATGTAGGTCCATTTACAAAGACACAGTGCCCCAACAGGATTCCAACTGTTATTAATAAGACACTAAAGCACATTTTAAAATATGTGCATTGCTTTCTGTCCATTTTATTTTTTTAGAAGTTCCCTCTATGCCTTTCAAATGAGGGCATTTTCTCATGACAACTCTCAAGCAGTGCAGGAAAAAAAATCCCAGTTTTATTGGGATTGTCAGCTCCAGCTATCAGTTTCTAGGCTTCCCTCCTCATGGAACCCACTGCTTGAATGGGGCACAATCAGAAGAGCCCACATGTAATTTCCTCCAAAAATAGTGATGGCAGTGCTCACCCATCGGTCTTTTGTGCACAGAGAGGCAAATATTGTCCCACTTTTTATCTTCTTCCATCATTTAAAGCATGTCACATGTGGACCACATACACTCCTGAACCCTGCTGATGTGTTTTGTGAAGTCCCCTACCAATTCCCCAACACCAATATGTGTGTGCGTGCATGTGCAATTTTCAGGCAATTTGGGACCTAAACCACATGGAAAGACACACACACACACCAGCATAAAAACACTTGAAAATATCTCCATCCCATCCCCCAAAGCATGGCAAAAGCCTGTACTAACCCCAAATATCTCTATTTTCCTCTGTAGTCCCTCTCAAAATGGAGATAGGAAGTAATACAACATCAGTTCCTGTCACCATTTTGAGAGACATTACAGAGGAAAATGGAGATATTCAGACTTGCGTTGATGTGCGGCCCATACCTGTTTGGGGGTGAGGGTGGGGATTGTCCAGTCCTGTTGTAAAGCATGTATTTTTATTTAAGTCCCAACAGAAATCTATGTAATGGGGAAAGGGATCCTAAGGGCATCACACATACTGCCTTCTACTATTACTAAGAGATAGAAGCTGATACTTCTGCAAATATCAGCTGAATGTTTGAGGGAAATACTAAAATATATGACAAACCCTGCAATTCAAACATGTCTAGAAATAGAATTGCTATAGCTGCTACCATAGTTTCTCTCCCATCTGAAATTTGATGAGATGCTAATATCTGTTGCTATAGCTGGTAGTTATAACAATAAACTATGTTCACAGTGCTCATATCCCTTCCTTTCTCGTTGAATCACCAAAAGAGTCCAGCTGTTTCCTCACGTTTCTGGGCTACAGATCATAGCTTCTACATCTGGTCAAGTTTGATGTTTCCCTACTCAAAGCCCAATACACCCTAGCCCCTTTATTTGTACTGGCTGAAATTGCCAAACATGAGACTGTGCTTATTGTGGTGAAATCCAAAATCATCTTTCATTGCTAGCCATAAGTCTTTAGATGTGAAATGGGTGGATGTGGAGTCAGATAAAGATCATTTGGGGAAATACTTGATATGGCCAAAGGATAACAGCCTTGATTTAGTCATCATGGCTTCTAGGGAGAGTTCAGGCTTGATCTGTTCTAGGACCCATTTATTTGTCTTTTTGACCACCCACAGTATTCTCAGCCCTCTTCTCCAGCACCACATTTCAAATGAACTGAATTTCTTTCTGTCTGTTTTCTTCACTGTCTAGCTCTCACATCTGTACATGGTGATGAAGAATACAATGGCCTGGGAGGTTCTAACTTTAGTGTTCAGTTGTATATTTTTGCACTTTAGGATCTTGTCTAGTTCTATCATTGCTGCCCTTCCCATTCCTAGTCTTCTTCTGATTTCTTGACTGCAGTCTTCATTTTGATCAATGATTGATCTAAGGTATGGGTAATCTTTTATTATTTTGATTTCCTCACGATGTAAATCCTCCATGGTCATCATCATCATCATTATTATTAATGTCAGGAGTAAGCTGACCTTTGAGCTTTCTTCTTTAACTTCCCTTAGTGTTGTTGTATACTGTCAAGTCATTCCTGACTTATGGTGACCCTAAGGTGAACCAAACCTCTCACAGGGTTTTCTTGGCAAGTTTCTTCAAAATGGGTTTGCCATAGCCATCCTCTGAGCCTGAGAGAGTGTGACTTGCTCAAGATCACCCAGTGGGTTTCCATCATCAAGCAGAAATGTGAACTGTGGTCTCCAGAGTCATAGTCCAATGCTCAAACAATTACGTCACACTGGCTCAAAGCCTGCCTTTGAGCTTTCTTCTTTAACTTTCCTTAGTAATTGTTCCAAATCTATATTGTTTTCTGCTAGTAGAATGGTGTTGACTGATTGTTGATGTTTCTTCCTCTGAGCTTCACTCCTCTTTCTTCGGAATCTAAACCTGTTCTGTATGATGCTTTCTGCCCTAACCCCTTTGTCAATTGGGAACAATTCAGTTTCTCCATATTCTCTTCTAACTGTAGCCTCTTGTCCTGAGTACAGATTTCTCATCAGGCAATCAAATACAGTGACACTCCCATTTCTATAAGAGCCTTTCATGATCTATGCAGTCAAAGGTTTTGCTACAATCTATAAAGCCCATGCTGATTTTCTTCAAGAATTCCCTGGTGCACTCCATTATCCATCGTATGATCACAATCTGGTTCCTACTGTCGCCTCCTTTCCTGAACTTCCCTTGCACCTCTGTGGTTTCTTGTTCCTTCTATGGTTGGAGATTATGCTGCAGAATTTTGAGTGTAAATTTTGAGCCCCCCTGACATCATCCGGCCAGGGAGGGAGTGAAAAGGCAGGCCCATCTCCATCAGGGCTAGCCAGAGTAAGAAGGGTGGTCCCTCCAGTCCATTTGCCATGGCCTACGCCTCAGAGGGAGATTAGACTGGACTTGATCCCCTTCCTCACCACCATTCCCTTCTCCATTTGTGTCATGTCTTTTTAGATTGTAAGCCTGGGGGCAGGGAACTGTCTGATTAACTATCTGTAAGCTGCTCTGAGAGACTTTAGGGCTGAAAAGCAGGGTATAAATACCATAAATAATTAAAATAAATAATTTTGCTTGAGTGGGAAATTAATGCACTGGTCCTGCAGTTGCTGCAATCTTTTGTGTCTCTCTCCTCTCCTCTCTTTCTTTCTTTCTTTCTTTTGTGGTTGAGGATGTATATTGATAGTTTCCAATCTGTTGGCCACAGTTTTGTTTTCCATATTTGTTGGTAGACTTTTGTTAACACTAGAGTTGATTCTGGCTGTATGGGTTGTAGCAGTCCCATTGCAGTATCATGATCTTGGATCTATCAGCCAAACTATCATCCTGACCAGAAGGACTGTTGTGATTATATTATTGGAGTGGGGACTACCATGTGAGCGAACAGGAATATGATAACTAATGATTTCAGAAATCTATCTATCTATCTATCTATCTATCTATCTATCTATCTATAGAACTGCAGGCATCAATATGGAATTTAGATCAGGGCTGAATGATATTAGACCTGCATGCAACTCCCAAGTTTAGAAAGATTATTTTTTTTAACTATAACTCCTAGAATCCTCAACCAGCATGGCCATGGGCATGTTGAATGGGGTATTCTGAAAGTTACTCTCCAAATAAGTAACTTTTCAAAGTTCTTTTTCCCCTGACCATTTATAAACCCCAAGTGTGTGTGTGTGTGTGTGTGTGTGTGTGTGTGTGTGTGCGCCTTCAAGTCATCTGTCCACATATGGTGATCCCATGACTTTCATAAGGTTTTCTTAGGTAAGGAATATTCAGAGATGGGTTTTGCCAGTTCCTTCTTCTGAAATATAGCCTACAGCACCTGGCATTGATTGGCAGTCTATCCAAATAATTCAAGGCTGTCCAGCCTAACTTCCAAGATCAGATAGGATCTGGTGCCTTTAAGGTATTTAAGCATTACAAACCCCAAGTCTCCACAGCCAGACCCCCAGCAATGTTTCTGGGAAATATGATGCATGAGAAGTGTGTGCCTTTTTAATAACAGAATCAATCCTGCCAGTAGGATGGTTTAATTCTACCAGGAAACACAGTATGTGCTTCCTACCAATAATGTATCCCAACATATAGATAGAAAGAAAGAACTCTGGTAGTGGAAGAAAGGGATATTGAAATGTTTCTGGCATCAGCATGAGGTGGTTGCCCTTGCTGGATTCTGAGGAAGTAACGCACCACACATAGAGAGACGCATCGAAGTAAGTTGCCCAGCTTTGGTTGGATGACTCATGTCAATGAGTCAAAGCTGGACTGAAATCATACTTGGAACTTTAACCAGAGATGCAATGGCTCAAGCATGGGGAGACATTCATGCAAAACATCAATTCTGTGCACTGGGTGTGATCTCAGTAATAAGCTTCATTGTGATCTAAGGAATGAGGGTAAAGAGTGCAGAGGGATGTATGTGAGGAGGGAGAGAGGAATGTCTCTGTAGGCAATTGGTGATATCATACCTCTTCAATTCTCACTTTTCAGAATGGTGGGGAGGGGGGAGATTTTATACTGTTATTGCAAAGGCACCCTTAGATTGAGAGTTGGTGGTCAATGGAAGTTCTCACTCTCCCCCTGTACACACACATTACTTCATTGTGCAGTCTGATGTGAACCCTGTATTTACAGAAGGCTTTCAGTCCTGCAGTGTGGTGGGGTGGGGAGGCTACCAGTGGCTGTGGAGAGAGAACAAATATAGTAATAACTGTGTTCTTCTTGACCTGTTTCCAGTGGCAGGAACAAACTTGGTTGTGGGTATTGTAATGTATTTGGGGTTGATTGTGTAGAAAATTTGAGTCTAGGCTACCTGCTGATTTCTGAGAAATCTATCATTTTGTGTCTGATCTCTCTTCTATCATCTTGATAAATTGCATTTCTGGAAGGGAGAGAAGGGGTGGAACAGAAGCAGGTGTTTACAAAGTCACACGATATTCTCATGCTGAGTCCTTAAGAAGAAAATTGCAAAGAAAAAACAGCAATCCTGCCAAAATCTTTCCCCTGGCAATTCAGGCCTCTTAGGCCACATGGTGGAACTAAACAGAGCAAATCTGAACTTCTATGCCTTCTGGACATTTTCAGTATAGTTTCAACAGTAGGGGGTGGGATTTTTAAAGTGCCTTTTCCATTCGGAGGGGCTGGCAATCTTGACATTGGCATGTACACATATAGTGTTATGCTTAACTACTTATAATAAGAAAATCTATAGGTTATCATGTGGTCTCTTCTAATTGCTTGGCAAATTTCCAAACCTGTGCTAAAAGCACAGTTTGAGGGGGAAAAACTATTTCAGTCCCAGACTCCCCAGCCAACACGTTCAGTTTTCCTGCTAGATATAGGATGTCTGGGAGCTGTAATCCCCAAAAGTAGCTAATCCATCTTCTGGTGAGATACCACTTTGAGCACCTTTTGTTTGAATGATAGGGTACAATGGGAATTGACATATAGCATGTTCTTGGAGACTAGTTGTCCTCAAGTCAACCTCAAATAATGGCAACCCTAATATTGGTACTGGATTGGTATGCTATACCTCAATACCAGCTAAAGTTTTCCTGATGCAGAACATGAAGGCTTCTGGAGAAATTCAGTGTTCTCTACCTACAAAGGAGCCTAAGGCTTCACAAAGGAAGAAGACATGCTGGATTCCAAAGGAAGCATCTTCTTTGAGTTGCAATGGATTTTAAATTTGCTGGACCTGGAGAATCTCCCAGTTACCACATGGCCAAATGAGAAGATGCCAGCCTGCAAATAGCCCTCCTTACCATCTGAACTAAGACCAGAAACAGCAAAATGCAGGCCATTTTTTTTCTTGATGAAGCCAGTGTGAGTTTGAAACTTGTAACATGTAATTGTGCATTTTGGTTGTTCCAATAAAGGTATCATTGTTTGGATCTTATTGGATGGCAACCCTGTGGATGAGGCATCTCCAAGACCCCCTATCCAACAGTTTTCCTCTCTTTCTATTGCCTTCTACCTTTCCTAGCATTATTGTTTTTTCAAATGAGTCATGCTTTCTCACGATTTTGCCAAAGTATGACAGTTTCAGTTTAATCACTTCCAGAAAGAGTTCAGGCTTGATCTGTTCAAAGATTCATTTGTTTGTCTTTTTGGCCATCCATGGCATTCTCAACACTTTTCTTCAGCATCATCTCAAAAGAGTTGATTTTCTTTTTATCCACTTTCTTCAGTGTCCAGCTCTCACATCCATACATGGTGATGGGGAATACAATGGATTGGATGATCCCCACTTTAATTACATTTTAGGATCTTGTCTAGTTCTTTCATGGCTGGGCTTCCCATTCCTAGTTTTCTTCTTCTATCTTGACTGCAGTCTCCATTCTGATCAATGGTTTATCGAAGGTACAGGAAATCTTTAACTATTTCACTTTCTTCACTATCTAGACCAAATTTATGTCGATCCTTCATGGTCGTTATTTTCCCCCTTTATATTCAGAATAAGCTTGCCTTAGCACTTTTTTTCCTTGACTTTCCTTAATAATTGTTCTAAGTCCATGATGTTTTCTGCTAGTAGTATGGTATCATCCATGTCTTAGATTGTTGATATTCCTTCCTCTTATCTTTACTCCTTCTGAACCTGCTCTTCGTATGGTATTTTCTGCATACAGGTTGAACAAGTGGGTTGATAATATGCAGCCTTGCCTGACCTCCTTGAGAATTGGAAACCATTCTATTTCTTCATATTCTGGTCTAACAGTTGCCTCGAGTGCTAATTACAGATTTCTCATCAGGACCATCAAGTGTAGTGGCACTCCCAGGTCTTTAAGAGCATTCCATAGTTTTTCATGATCTATGCAAAGGCTTTGCTATAGTTTATAAAGCACATGCTGATCAAATAGCCATTATCAAAATGCTATCAGTGAATGGAAGAATCGACATGAAACACTGAACCAAACAAGTTTTGTAGAAGTCAGTGTATATAGATGGCCTCCAAGATGAGTCAGTTAATGTACACAGTGGTCCATACCCACTGAGAGTAGATCCACTGGTCTGAACATACTGGTCAGGGGTGAAATTCATGGGATGCTATAGGTGTGGCAACTGCCAGCATTCCTCACCATTGGCCATGTTGACTAAGACTGCTGAGGGTTGAAATCCAGCAACATCTGGAGGTCCACACATTTCTCACCATACGTAGTCACATCTAGATCAGACTTATTGAATCAGTGGAATTTACAAAACTGCTGATTCATCATTCAGCGATAGAGTCAATAGGATTTAATTCAATAATTGATTCCATAGGCCTGGTCTACTTGGATAACTAATGAGATTCAAGCCAGCAAAACTATTGCTGAATGGTTGTTGTTGCTGTTGTTATTTTTGTTACTGTTATGTGCCTTCAAATTGTTTCCAACTTATGGAGTGCAATTTGCAAACCTATAATAGTGTATTCTTGCCAAAAAAAAAAAAAAAAAAGAAGAAAGAAAGAAAGAAAGAAAGAAAGAAAGAAAGAAAAATTAGAGGAGGTTTGCCATTGCCTTCCCCTGAAGCTGATAGCATGTGAATTGCCCAAGGTCACCCAGTGGATTTCCATGGCCAAAGGGAGAATTGAACCCTGGTCTCCAGAGTCACAGTCCAAAACTCAAACCACTATGTCACAGTGTCTCTCATGCTGAATGATACGTCAATACATATGTAAATCTCATTGATTCAACTGATCTGTTCTTTTTTGGGTCAGCAATTAGATTTAGCTTAATGTGTTGAATGTTATAGTTTTCTAGATTTCAACTCGGGTTGGACATCATTTGACATACTGATCTTATCCATCTAGTGAACAGGTGCAAATATGCTCATCCATCTGTTGGCCGACATCTGATTCAAATCATCAGTCCAGTCCCATAACCACATAGTGGATTACCCCTGTTCCTGTAATGAATAAAGCACTTTATGTCTATCAGGCTTAAAATATTCAGTAGCACTGAGATCGGAGTGAAACAAAAGGCTTTTGTAAAAAAGACAGGTTAGGCTTGTAATTCCCTCCCCCTCCACCTCCTGTTGGTAAAAAAGACATTGCTGGTACCTAGGAAAGATATGTCGACATGTGTTCACTTGTTTCAACAGGATTTTCTGTTCATTGAGCTATTATGCACAGAGACTGAATTTTGGTCTCTGTGTAACTGGAAAATTTATCCACAGGATCATTCCTAACAACAACAATTATTCAACTTGAATAGGTTTCCATTATAAAAAATCTGTCAGCATTGCCTTCCACTTTAATGGCTAACAGTGTCAAGTTTTTGTTTTTAATGCCATGGGAATGGTGAGTAGCCATCATTTATAATATATTTGCTCACCTGTAAGACATGAATTATTTTCATTTTTTAAAAGAAACAACACCCCTCAAAGATATAAAGTATATTTGTTTGCCTTTATAGATTCGGAACTGAGGCACAAGAAGCTGAATGGGAATGACAGCTCCTATCCTATATTTAAAAAACAGAGGTAACTAACAGATGTAGAAGTTGCTTGAAACTTTCAGCTGTGATCTTGTAATCTGTTACCTAGAAGTAAATTTAAACAAAGTCAGTAGTGCTTATTACTGAATAGATATAGGATTGTACTACAAGATACATAACCAGAGAGGACAGGGCACTGATGGACGTTTTCTAGTTAACAGATGTACATATGTAGCAAGTGGCAGGTTATGAAAAAGCTAAGAAGGATAGAAAATGTCTATCCAAACTTTTTCTACATCATGGAATAGTTTTTCGTATTTCTGGAAGCATGCCAAGGGGACTTTTCTTGAAGACTTCCTCATAGTTTATTAAATAATTGTCAAGTAATCCTATCCATCACTTGAAAGGTCTAAATGCCCTGAAGGCACCAGATCCCATCTGATCTTGAAAACTAAATAGGGGCAGCCCTAGTACTTGGATAGAAGACTGCCAATGAATACCAGGTGTTGTGGGCTATATTTCAGTGGAAGGGACTGGCAAAAGCACATCTGAGTTTTCCTTACCTATGAAAACCTATTAAATTCATGGGATTGCCATATGTTGACAGGTTACTTGAAAGCACATACATGCACACACATGAATCTACTCAGAACATAGATTCATAACTAGATACATAACCAGAAAACACAGGACACTGTTAGATGCTTTCTAGTTAAGATGTACAGATGTAACACATGGCAGGTTATGTGGAAGCTAAGAAGGGTTGAAAGATGTCTATCCAAACCTTTTCTGCATCATGAACTAGTTTTTCATAATTCCTTTTGGGAGCATGCCAACAGGACTTTTATTGAGGACATCCTCATAATTTATTAAATAATCACCCTTTGTTTGGAAGGCCTAAATACCCTAAAAGCACCAGATCCTATCCGATCTTGGAAACTAAGTACTGTAGTACTTTGATGAGAGTACCTGGCTAGTACTTGGAGGGGAGACTACCAATGCATATCAGATGTGGTAGGTTATATTTCAAAGGAACTGGCAAAAAAAACAACATTCTTCTGAATATTTCTTGCCAAAGAAAACCCTATGAAATTCATGGGGTGTCATAAGTGAACAAGCAATCTGAAGGCACATATACACATACAGAATCCTATCCTTAAAAATTATTTGTATCTCCTGCTCCTCTTTGGGCAGGGAGAAAGTCAGTCTGATCCTGTGCATGAACAACTGGAAAGATATGGCAGGGGGTTGGACTGGATGGCCCTTGTGGTCTCTTCCAACTCTATGATTCTATGATTCTATGCTATTGAATTCAATATATATTACTATCAAATAATTGGGGGGGGGGGGGGGAATAGTAACCATAAAAGACATTCTTCTCCAAGGTAGCACCTCTTTTATGACCTCTCTGCTCCAACGCCATTTCATTTAGTTACCTGCACAATGAGAGGCTTTTGCTTTAACAAAACCTCAGCATTTCATGTGTAAATTGGTTTATTTGTCTTGTAATGCAATAACTCAATTGAACACTGACAATTATTTGTTTCAAGTTATTTATTTGTTCCATTCTCATCCTGCTTTTCCAAGACAAAATATTCAAGGCAATTAATTTTTTAAAAAACCACTAAAAACAAATTAACCAATGAGACCATTAAAATCATTACAATTAATCAGAATGGTTAAAAAAAAGCCATTTTGAAGGTGGAAATTGCATACATATTCAGGGTACCATTTGTTACAAATGGGAGAGGAATGTGCAGAAATACAATAAAATGCATTGCCTCCCTTGAAGCCTGAGACAGCAGTGTAAGAGTGATTCCACGCTTCAGAGGTATATCAGATTGACACCACTTCAGCTGCATTTGGGATTTGTGGTCTGGTGAAGTATTTAATAACAGATGTACAGATGTAGCAAGTGGCAGGTTATGATGTATGGAAGATGTCTATCCAAACTTTTTCTACATCATGGAATAGTTTTTCATATTTCTGGAAGCATGCCAAAGGAACTCTAGTTTACTCCCCAAACGACAGCACTAGAGCTCTCTAGTAAGGTCCAAAACCAAAGTCCAAAATCAGAGTCCAAACCAAAGTTCAAACCCAAACGTTGCATGACAGCTGAAATGGTAACCAATGGCTATGACTGTAGGATGTCAATAGATAGGCAATACTATAAAAATCAATGTGTACACTCAGAACAATGCCATTTTGCATTTCTACTTTTTCTTAGCATCTCCTTTGAAAACTATGGTACTGGAATGAACAGTAGAGAGGACTGGTCCATTTTTTTAAAATGGTCATTTAACCATTTAAACTTACAAATTTGAAAGGGGACAAACCTGAGCCAAGCAGGAACAGACTTGAGGGTATTTCAAGAACACGGGCAGTGTTATTGTGATATAGTACAGACAGATCAGAGAGTCAGTGCGGCATACTGGTTTGAGTGTTGGACTGCAATTCTGGAGACCAGGGCTCAAATCTCAACTCAGCCATGAAAACCCACTGGGCGACCTTGGGCAAGTCACACCCTCTCAGCCTCAGAGAATGGCAATGGCAAACCCGCTCTGATGAACAAACTAACCAGAAAAACCCCATGCCTTAGACAGGGTCTCCATAAGTCAGAAATGTTTTGAAGGCACACAGCAGCAACAACAACAATCCAGAAAAAGATCATCCCACCAGTGACCCACCACAAATGACCAGATTTTATAAGGTTATCCATTCAATATCATCTTTCCAATGAAACTAACCATGTTTATTTCCCTTATTATCCTAGCACTAGCCTGACATTTTGCATGGTTCTTAACTCTACAAATGGGATTAATTACAGAGCTATGGCCTATGGCCTGTTACAGACTGCCAAAATAAAGCTGCTTCGGGTCTCTTTGGAGGTATGCTATTTAAATGATGGATGGGTCCTAAGAGTCCAGAGGTTGCGCCAAAGCCACACTCCATTCCTAAGCACCGGAGTGCAGCTTTGGTGCCGCTTCTGGATTCTTAGGGTGCATGCATCATTTAAACAGCATACCTACAAAGAGACCTGAAGCAGCTTTATTTTGGCAGTCTGTAACAGGCCTATGATTCTAATTTAGAATAAGGGGTGTTTAAACCTTCTCCCTGAGAAATGTATACACATTTGTCTCCTTTCACCTTGAGCATCTAGTTACCTTTAGACCAGAAAGACGTTCTTTTCTGCATTAGGTGGCAGGGCATTACAACCAACCGATCAGAATATCATGGGCTCTAGGTTGTTGCATTCAGTATCCTCCACTGAAACAGCAAGAAACACATATGATTTAGTAGAGTTTGGTTTATAAATATTACCAAAAGCATGTCACCTTCCATAGTCAGTGGATGAGGGGAAGCGAACAAGACATTTATTTCATCACATAATGTAAAGTACCTGTTGATCTGTAAGTAAAAATGATAGTATGAGCTGTGTAGTTATAGACATTTGTGTGACCTCTTCAGAAAAAGAAGGTTTGTGATCTAACATGATAAGACTGTTTGCTACTTTAGCGGATGGCTACAATAGGACACTCACTTCCATGTTGGGGAATGGTTGATTTTTAAGCTGCTCTGCTTGATGGTTCCTTTGAAATATGTCAGAATTGGTTTCAGATGCCTAGGCATTCCTTTTCTGCTAAATGGCTCATCTGAAGGTACTTATTTAAATTCATGGGATAATCTTTGCTTTTGCCTACTGAAGTGGCAAATAATATTCTTTATATCTCTGTCACCTGAAGCTGTCCAGCTGTCATTTTAGGTAGCATTTTAGGCAGCCTGCTCCTGATATTTGTTTTCCATCTGGCAACTTAACCGGTTTGTAGTTTTCCTTTGCATGGTGCAAGGATGTTCAATTATTGTCTTCTGAAGAGAAAGTCTAACATAAAAAAGTATAAATATTACTTTCCAATTCCTTTTCTGCCCACAGATCTACTATGATCCAGCCAAAGTTCAGCGATGTTGCAATTAAGGATTAAACATGTTTAAACCTTTTCCCACTGAAATTATTGAGGTTCAGGCTGCAAAATAAATACATAGCACAAAATGAAAACAAACATGTTGCTTTAAGACTTAGAGAGGGATACATTCTGAAGAGTGGCTAAGAGTGTATCCAAACTACACAGTTATATCAGGTTTTTTTAAAAAAAAAAATCAGTAATAGTCATGAATTCTTCCTATGGAATTGTGGAATTTGTATTTTTGTGAGATACTTAGCAATCTCTGACAGAGAGCTCTAATGCTGCAGTTCAGTAATAGAGCATTCTAAATCCCTTACCAGGTTACAAATCCCAGGACTCAGTAGAATGGACCCATGGCAGTAGAAGTGGAATCAAAGTGCAATAATTCTGCTGTGTAGATGCACCCTATTTAAGACCAGGCAGTGTCAGTCTCAGAAGGCGGCAGCAAAAATACAAACTTTTTTGGTAAAACACCTTCACAAACTTTAAATATGTGAAATATGGAAGTGTATCCACACTAAGTCATTGTCCCTTTCCTGCTGTATGCCTTTTCTGTTTGAATAATTCATAAGGCTTGCAGCAAACAAACAGCTTATTTCATTCAAGGTTTTCTTAACTTATAACTTTCTTTCTAGCTGAAGCAAGATTTTTTAAAAACTTTTTTAGTATTACATCTCCCGGGAACTTCACAGACTGTGCTGACTGGGGATTCTGGAAATTCTAATCCAAAAAATTATTTCCAGGCCTTGTTTCTACCAAGGACACCACTAAGGATTAGAGCTGTCATAGGAAGAGACTTTGCCCTCATCCCCACAATCTTTTAAATCGGATCACATTTTGGTTTGAACTGGTTCAAATGACCAGGGGGGGGGGGCATGCACCAGACTCATTCAACCCACGTCTTTTTGACATTGATTTTTCCATGTCTTTTTTGATAAACCGATTCTGCACAAGTGTGAACCAGCTGCAGATTGGAATTGATTTAAATTTGCCCTTCGGTCAGCTGGAGCGGATCCATTTTGAATCAATTCATGCAAGAATGTGAACCACAGGTGGATTATTTTAGAGGGGAAAATGCGATCGGGGCAAATGTAGTGGGAACCATGCTCCGCTATCAAATCGATCCATCAGTTGGGATCACACACCAATTTATCTGTAAGTGGGAATTGGATCTTTTTTTTTTTTTACAAAATCATTAATCATTACCACCTGTGGAACTATTGAGGGAAGGACCAAAAGTGTGATGTGATGATAATTTTTGCAATTCCTTGATGTCCATGACCATGTCCATGTTTATGAATGTGGACCTTTTTCTGCAATGGGCTAACCTAAACACCAAATGGACACTGTGTACTCCACGGGTTCATTCTCCATTTTAAGGCATGGCAACTCTCCATAAATTTAATTCTCATAGGCAAGAATAAATAATTTTACCATCCCCCCCCAACACACACACACTTTGAGAAAGACCTCAAAAATGGTGCAGTTGTCAAGGAACATTGGCATGTTTGGATTTATTTTGTGAAAAATATACACAGATGAAATGGCCTTTTCTCTTTATTTTCTGCACCCACACAATATCATGTTTTCTGTGCAGGAAGCTTGTTTTCTGCATGGAAAATAGCATTATCTTCACACACTGCTCAGATGCATTTTTCACACAGATTATGCCTACAATTTCATATTCTTATCTTTTCCAGGACTCTCTCTAGGATGGTCAATTTTTGTCTGTTTTTAAAAATATTGTTGAATATTATTTCCATCCTTAACAGTTTTCTTGGAGTTTAGGGAAATAACCTTCATAATGGGTCTTGCTGACAGGAGACTTCTGGGAGGTGTTGTGAAATTAGTAACTTTTCCAAGCTGTACCCTTTCCTACCACCTAAAGAATGTTATAGCTGCCTTCACAGTCCTCCTCCACAGTTCCTGGCAGAGAGCTCACCTGAGTGTTAGAAGCAGTCTGTTTTACTTTGCAACTAGGGGAAGAGTAGGAATAAGTGTTGTAATATATTTGCTTTCTTTCCTCCTGTATAAACGAGTACTGGCAGACAATCTCAACTATGAAGCCAACTGACTTGATATGGCTGCTGATAATGCTCTGGTGAGAGAAAATCTCAAAATACAAATTTACACACAGTGTGCTGAGAACAGAAAAGAAAACAGCATAACAGGGCGAGAGTTAAAAGGAAATTAAAAAAAGAGTTATTGATGCTCTAAGTTAGATGTTACTGAGGTTCAAATTAGAGGATATAGGCTCGGGACAGACAGGCCCAAAGTGGCATGCCGCTGCCAATAATGGGATTTTGGAATGCGCAGTAACCTCACGCTTCCAAGCCCTAGCAGTTCACGGTGGTGGCATCATGGCAGCATCCCATCCACACGGGGGCCACCATGATGATATAAGTGACACGCAGCATACAGATGCTGTGCATTGCTTACGTCACTGGTGCACCAATGGTACATTAATGATGTGCGCTGGGTGCCACAAAAAATAACCGGGGTTTTCTGGGTTCTTTTTACTGCAGAGGGACGCCACACAGTTTGGAATAAATCATTAATAAGAAAAGCACTCCAGAAGGCTCCCCCAGTTACGATTTCATGATGGGAACAGAGCGGTAGCCATGATTCCACTTCTGTAGCACCATAAGGGATCACCCCCATGATGCTTGCGTGACGTTTGGGGGTTGCTTGTGTGACGTTTAGCACATGGAAGGACCTCCTATGTGTAAAATGCTATAAATGTTTCTGGTCCCAGTCCTAGCATCATTACTCATAAAGAGTCTGATGGTTTGTTAAGGAACTAGTGATCTTCTAGTGCATGGCAAAAAAGAGAAGAGCCATAGAGTGCTCCACTTTCAATGAAATTTAAGGGAACGGCTTGATGATATTGTGAAGTAGATTTGGGTCAGTCATTTGGCAAGCCTGAGCCAGATTCTTACACAAGGGACATATATCCTGAACCAGAAATTCCAAATGGGTTCATCTTAGGGTGCCCTTACACTGTGAAATAATGTAGTTTGACACTACTTTAACTGCCATGGCTCCATCCCAAAGAATCCAAAAGGCATCAATACTCTTTGACAGAGAAGACCTTGTAAACCTAGAAATCCAAGGATCCCATCGGATGAAGCTACAGCACTTAAAATTGTGAAAAACTGCATTATAGTGGGCCTTTAGTATCCACTGGGGGTTGGTTCCAGGACCCCCCATGGATACCAAAATCAGTGGGTGCTCAAATCCATTAAATACAATGGCATAGTAAAATGGTGTCTCTTATACAACATTGCAAAATCAAGGCTTGCTTTTTGGAATTTATATATGTTTAAAACATCTTCAAGCCATGGATGGTTTAATCCATTGCTGCCTAATCACCATCTGCCATCAGCTTGAGTCCAAGCCAGATCCCAGAATCGCTCCACCAGCACTTTTTGAAGTTGGAGAGCTTCCGACTTTGAAAAAGTGTTAGTGGAACGCAGCTGGGACCTGGCTTGAACTTAGTCTGATGGCAGGCGGTGATTAGGCAGTGATTTAACATGCAATAATCCCTGCCTCAATCCCGTGTTCCGAATCCAGCTCAGGAGGGTGGAACTGGTTTTAAAGTTAATGCGATAAAATCCTAACTCTGAACAATGGTAATTTCACTTTTGGTTGTTGTTGTTTGCTGTCAGGTTAATTGACTTATGGAGACCCTATGAATAAGAGATCTTGAAAACCCTGATTATCAGCTACCCTGCTCAAGTCTTACAAGCTCAGGACTTTGGTTTCTTTCCTAAAATAATCCACCTGTAGTACCGTCTCTCTTTTTTCTACTGCCTTCCATTTTTCCAAGCATTATCATTTTTTCCAGTGAGTCACATTGTTTCATGATATGTCCAAGATATGTCACTTCTGTTAGAAGTGAGAAAATGAGGGGGTGGAAAGAGAAGAGGTGGAACGATCTCTAAGAGCTACATCTCAGGGAGGTTAGGATGGAACAGTAACAGATGGAGACACTTTGGGGGTCACAGAAAACTATTTAAACCTATCACTGTTGTTCTCTCTAAAACATCATTAACTGTTTTTCTATTTATGTTTCTTTTCTGGAAGAGAAAGGCATGTACTGCACTGCATACTGAATGCCCTAGCACCCTCCTGGACCATAGAGAGATGCCACAGTTCCTGCCAAATTTGTGTGTAGCAGCCATCCAGCCATCCTTCCTTTTGCTGTAAGGTCAGTCTGGATGAGAGGGAGGCTTAGGCCTGAGCTGCTGCCACTGATGTATTCATACATGAAAGGCCAAGGAAAAGGTGGTGGCAAGATGGATGCAGCTGAAGTAGACACTGCTGTCTGTCTGTCTGCTGCACAAACAGTGGGCCTAATATCAAGAAATAAGGGGGGGGGCACTAAGATTGTTTCCCAAGAGATAAAGGGGATGGTAGCCCCTCAAAATGTGAGGACCACCGCCGTAGAGTTACTGAATACTTATACTTGGCACAGTAATGGGAGGCCATGACAAATCTCTGCCTATAGTCTTAAGTAATAACCTTGTCTCAAGTTTAAGGAGAAATGTTCTTGTCCAGTTGCCACCTAACAGGAGTGTTCTCTGAACCTTTCCTGACAAAAGGCAAGAGTAAGATGGTGCTGCACAGACTCTGAATTTATGGAATGGAAGTGTTTGAGCCACCTGTGACCTGCACTCAAATATTCTTGGCCTTGCTTCCTCCAGCATTCAGTGTTGCAGAGAGCATGGGGAATAATATTTGAGTGCTTTATTTTTAAAATGTTGTATGCTACTTAAAAGCTCTAGAAGCCACTGGAATAAAAGTTTTGGAATACCTAGAAGTTGTTTTTTTTTAAAAAAAAGCTATTGTGTATATTAAGTACAGTGATTAATGACATGAAACATTTTGGGAAACAAAAAGAGAATATCCTGATTCTCATAATGAATAATAATAATAATAATAATAATAATAATAATAATAATAATAATAAATTTGCATTTATATCCCACCTCTCCCTATGGATAGAGGCGGGTTACAATAACACAAAAATAACATTAAAATATACAATATGTATAAAACCAATTCTACATAATCCCCTACCCCCAACCCACCTCCCTACCTTAAAAACAAATTAGAAATAAAAACAACAGCAATATAAAATACTAATTAAAATTAGTCGAGATAGACATATTTGAGGTATAGAGCCTTGCAGAAGTATTCACACACAAACCCTTTGACGTCTCCTCATTTTCTTGCATTACAGTGTGGAAATGAAATTGATTTAAATGGCACTGGTACCACTTGATGTATGTAAGGTACTCAAAACTATGAAGATACAAATGGTTTCTATGGTGGCACAAAAGTTAAGTAAACAAAAACAAACTGGAACATATTGGTTGCATAAGTATTCACTCTTCTGTGTCAATATTTGGTTGAAGAAGCACCTTTGGCAGCAATTACAGCAGCTTTGTGCATTTGAATCCTGCAATTCCTGTCCAATTTTGCTGACAAAATTGGTCCAGCTATGGCTGGCTGGCTGACTGGGGATCAATAGTAAACAGCAGTTTTCAAGTCTTGCAACAAATTCTACATTGGATTGAAGTCTGGATTCTGATTGGGCTGTTCTAACACATCCAGATTCTTCTTTTCAAACCACTTCCGGTGTTATTTTGGCTGCGTGTTTAGGGCACTGTTCTACTGAAAAGTGAACCTCTACCCTAGGACCAGGTCACCTGCAGACTGAATCAGGTTTTCCTTTGGAATAGCCCTCATCCATCTTGCTCTCAATCCTCTCTAGTTTCCTTGCTGAGGAAAAACATTAACTGCCATTCTTCACTGTGGGGATGATTGTTAAATTTAGTATCAACTTTAGCGTTATCATACCCGAGAAATGCATGCCAACCAAATCTCAAATCAAAACCCTCCATTTCCAATAACTTTTCATTTTCCAATGTAATTAAATCTTTCAACCATACAAGACAGCAAGCACAATAACATGACTTTAAATCTTGCAAACCTAAATCTCCTCTTTGTTTAACACCTTTCAATATCTTAAATCTAATCCTTCATTTTTTTTACCTTGCCACATAAACCAAAATGTCTTTCTGTCATTGTTTAAATGATACCTCATTTAACAGAATATGTAGAGTGTGAATCAAAAGCATTTTAGATAAATTCAGTTTTGTCCATTTTTATAAATCACGCTTAATTTCCTTCCAAATGTTAATATAAGTATCTCAAAATAGGATGCAATTCTTAATTTGCAGGTATTTATTTATTTTAATATTTATTTGCAAGTATTTAACGTTTTATAATCAATCTTATATTCTGATTTCTCTGAAAACTGTATTTGTTCTGACATTTGTCATATTCTTAGGTAAGACAACAATTTTATATTTATTTATTTTAAATCCACTCAATTCACCATATTCCTTCAAATTAAATGTAATGTTTAAATACTTTCCAATGGATTTTATAAAGAAAATACAAGGACATCAGCAAAAGCATTTGGTTTATATGCATGGTTTTAACTTTTCCAACTCTTACCATTTTTCTTCTTTTCTTACTATTTTGTTCACAATCTCCAACACTGGTAAACATAGCAAAAGTGATAAAGGGCAGCCCTGTCTGGTTCCCCTTTGACTGGGCTTAGTCAAATCACAATTTATCAAACTATAAGCTTGTTTCCTTTTGTATATTAATTTTATCCATTTTATAAAGTTTTCTCCAAAGTTCATTTTTTTCTAATACTGCAAAAATAAATGGTCAATGCACATTATCAAAAGCTTTCTCTGCATCAAGAAAAATCATGGCCATTTGTTTTCCACTATATTTCTCATAATATTCCAAGATATCTAAAATATTTCTAACACCATTTCTTAAATATCTTCTGGGGCTGCTTCTGTATTGCAGAAATAATGTAGTTTGACACCACTTTAACAGCTGTGGCTCTGCTTTGGAAGCCTTGTATGATAATCGTCTGAGCTGCAGCCTGTTATTATTGGGCAGCCTGGAGAAAGAATGAGCCCTTTATGTACTTTTGGTAATACATAAAATATAGCAGTTCTAGGATTAGATTTTACCACAGCGATTTGATCTCTTCTGCAGAACCAGTTAATGGTAAGCCTTTGAGATCTTGTGGAATGGCAACGGACGTAAATAAACACATCACCATTCTGCTTGGAGAGGCATTAAGGCAGATCAGGCATTCAAAGCAATTGCTGGAAAGAGGACTATAGTGTGAGATGCAAATATAATGAACAACTGGATGAGAGTGTTGTCTCGTGACATGGTCTGGGAAGGCACACAATTACGCCACTACAAATAAGCATAGACTTTAATACATGTGAGGTTTATGACTCAGAAGGGATTGGCAAATGTAAGTAAGCATAATGAGTATTGGTGAATTGCAAAACTGCCTAAAATCAGGAGAGATTTTCAAAGAACCATTGTTTAATTTGGTTTGTATCAAGGGAAAGGCAATGTGGGTTAGATGGGTGCTTGTTCATTATAGAGTACCTATAGTGATTTCCATTTTGATTTTAACATGAAAATACAGCCTCTGTGAGAAACATAAGGAGGCTTAAAATATAAATGTGCATAAAAACTGAAAACAGTGGAGGATCCCAGATAAGCTGAGAATGATGTCTTAAACCACCCAACCCCAAGGGCTGATTCAACATATATGCAACGATATCTCTCATCATCATCATTTGTTGCCTTGTCGTTCACATCTAGTCTATGCATGTAGCAGAACAAGGTAGGTAGGAGATGGCTGAATGGGCTGAACCACTTTGAACTAGAAGTGATGGGAGAAAAGAGCATTTTTGAATGCTTTCCAGCTCACAATGGAAAATCTCAGAGCATTCATGAAAAAAGTACAACAAGGCATGTAGTGAACAAGGTTCCCCTCCCTGCCCTTTTCATGTGTTAGGATGATTTGTTTTGTTTGCAGTTGGAATGACATTTTTGCACACATAATCTATGGGACACGCCCACAAGACAATTTGTGTTACTTCTCAAAGAGGACAGCAATCTGCATACAATTCATCTATGCTGCTCCATGGGTGTAGTTGCACAGTTAGGCTGCATCTGCACTGCAGAAATAATTGAGTTTGACACCACTTTAACTGTCATGGCTCAATGCTATGGAATTCTTGGATTTGTAGTTCTGTGAGACATTTGGTCTTCTTTGAGTTATGGTGCCAGAACAAACTACAATTCCCAGGATTTTGTAACATTAAGCCTTGGCCATACTATGTGAGCAATGTCCTTCAGTATTCTACATTGGGCAAATAGGCCAGTCCCTGCACTAGAGGATAAATGGATGTATAGCTGACATTAGGAATGTGAATACACAAAAACTCATGGAAGAACACTTCAATCTCCCTGGGCATCCCATCTCAGACCTTAGAACAGCAGTCCCTGAACAAAAGTATTACAAAGAAAGATAAACAGCAGATTTCAAATTCATCCATAGACTGCTGTCTATCAGCAATGGATTGAACAGAGATAATGGTTTCCTGGCACACTACACACATTTCAACATCAACTAACCTCCATCCTCATGAGAGCGCCTTGACCTGTTCATCACATATCTCTGTTTCCCACATTTATCTACTCTCCTTACATTTAGACAACAGCTTCTTTGCTGCCTTTGTCCACCAATGGCCACAGTAAAAACTAGAATTGCCACCTCATTTCCATATCCACAGGATTTTGAATTTGAATTGACATTCTCACACACAAATGACTTATATAGGTCTGTCCTTGGGGTTTCCACTCCACCAAATCTGAGCATGTGATACATTTAATGAAGGAGACTGAAGTCTACAAAATCAACAGAGCTATTTCCCTCTCTGTGACTGTGGAGTCCCCATGTACTAGACGACAAAAATGAGTATGACACATGTCTTGCCCCCAGCTCTCTGAACTAAACTGTTGCTGTTCACAAGCTCTGAAGGCAGATCTGACTGACAGTCCATGGAAGAGAGAAGGGACACCACCCTCTATGTTGCCTCAGGCAGCAGAATGGCTCAGGCTGGTACTGACTTTTGTTTCTAGGTCAGTCGTCAACAAAATTCACTCTTTCTGATTCACCCCTAAATTGAAAGGATGCTGTGCTGGGAAGGAGAATCCTCAGGAGTCCAGTGAATGACTGGCAGTCAGAAGATGCCTCTGGATTGCTAAAATGCTATGCTGGCAAGGAATTGACTGGATTTGACCAACTAGTCACAAGATCAGCATACCCTCCAACTGTCCTGAAATCCCTCTTGTACCACTTTTTCAGCTCCTTTAAAAATGTCCTGGTTTCTCTTTTCTTCTCCCACTTTCCTCTTTGTCTTTAGCATAATTCATCCTGAGTTCAAACTGCAAAAGTAGTTTATAGATATAGACATTTAAGAACACAAACACTGAAAATAGACCTCAAATAATGTAATTGCCTGTTTAAATTTATATGGACTCATGGAGATGAATGAAAATCACATAAGATAATGCACAGGGACAGTAGGATAAACCAATGTTAAAGATATACATCCTCTGTTTTTGTGGAGGATCTGTTCCTGGTTAACAGCTTTGGTTGTCTTGACCATATTCAGATGTTACTCAGGCATACATGGCCTGATTATATATATCTGGAAGGTATGAATTAATAACTGAAAAAAATCCTTTTTAAACATTTTTTAAACTGGAAGTCTTAGAACCCATCCACCTCCAGTCAGCATTGTCAGTAGCCATGCTAGCTGGTAGGAGATTTGGGGAGATTTTGGAAAATTTAGGGCCCAAACATACAGGCCAAAATAAAGCTGCTTCAGGTCACTTTGGAGGTATGCTGTTTAAATGACATATGCATTTAAGCTGCACCAAAGCTGCGCTCGAGTCCTTAGGACTGGAGTGTGGTTTTGGCGTGGCATCCAGCCTCTTTGAACACATGCATCATTTAAGTAGCATATCTCCAAAATGACATGAAGCAGCTTTATTTTGGCCTGTCTGTTTGGGCCCTTAGTCCCCAAAAAGGATTTTTTCTAAGCACAACAGGGACCACCGAGAAGCAGTGTAAGCTTTGTAAACTTTTTTCGGGAAGAGTAGGATGCAGTATACAAAAGGCATTTGTCTACAGAGTCTCTGTTTTTAGAATATGAATCACCAAGGAGTTCCAAGGTGTTACATTTCTTCTAAAGTGCTAAAAAAATAATATGTTCTAGAACATGACCCTGGTTTCTACAAATCTTTCACTGCCCCCCTTCCCAAGTGGACAGATTGCAGGCATGCATTAAATGCTTTGGAAATGAAAGTAACACATAGCACAAAAATAGCACAACCACAAAAATATGCATTCTGGGAAGTATGGAGAACTTTTTTTTTAAAAAAAGAAAATACTTATTTAAGAAATACATGGTTAGAATATAACTCTAGACAATATGTAAGAAACTTGTGCATTTGTCTACAACTTTATCGCACCAGGCTTGTAAGGCACTTCAATTGCATTAGTCTAGGAAAAGCAAACATACTGGATTGGGAACAGTCATTTTGACACAGCTTTTCCAAAAAGCGATGGCACTAGTTCGGTCCTGGCCTCTGTCTTCCACAGTCCGGCCTCCAAAGTCTTACCTCCCTGTTCTACCCCATTCCAAGCTTGACTGTCAGACTGCATTTATTTTTTGTGCAATTGCACAATCATGGCAATTTGTTAAGTAAAATAAATAAATAAAGAAGAAAAATAAATTGAAAGAAAAGAAAGAAAAATAGTCTGCTGGGGAATAGTGAGGGCGAGAGGGGGAGAGGAACATATGCATGCCCTTGCACACTACTTGACTACCTGCATATCAGAACTCTTCAGAGGAACTTACCACACATTCATCAACAGTAGAAAAGTGTGTTTGGGAGGCATTGAGGTGTTTTGCACATGAATGAAGAGAAGCACTCTGGCAACAGATGGACTATAGAGCAGGTAATGGACAGACACAGCATTGTGTGATAAGGTATGCTTATAGATGTGACTCTCCTGCTCTATTTTTCAAGCTATGTGTGATAAAGTCCTTAGTTTTGTGTGGTGTCGTGGTTTGAGTGCTGGACTACGACTCTGGGAGACCAGGGTTTGAATCCCCGCTCGGCCATGGAATCCCACTGGGTGACTTTGGGCAGGTCACACACTCTCAGCCTCAAAGGATGTCAATTGCAACCCTGCTCTGATGAAACTTGCCAAGAAAACCTTGTAATAGGTTCGCGTAGGTGAGGTCAGAAATGACTTGAAGGCACACAAAACAACAAACATATTATGAACTTCCAGTATTCAAGCAGTTTATTACACAGATAAATGCCACCTTTCTACTAAGTAGAAAATGGCATACATAGTTCTCTGTGCTCTCCCACATATTATCTTCATTACATTCCTATGAAGTTGGGTAAGCTATGGAATAGTGACTAGCCCAAGGTTACTCACAGAGTTTAGGGCCACTAATGGCTACGAGTAAAGATGGCTATATGTCTTCTCCAATGTCAGATGCATACTCCACAGTTGCTGGGGAGCATGGGATGGAGGATGCTGTTGCATTTGCTCTCTGTTTCCCAGAGGCAGCTGGTTGGCCACATGTGAGCAAAATGTTCGGTCTTATCTAACATGGCTGTACCTATGTTCTGGGAACCCTCAGAGGATTTGAATCCAGGTCTCTTCAGCTCTGGTGTAAATTTTTAGGTACTCAAGCATCTTTTGAAGTGGAAAGTAAGGGCATGAACAAAATACAAAGGCCTGAATCCTATTCTTAGTTCCAATTAAAGTAAACCTGCTGAATCAATGGAATTTGCCTACTTGTTGAATAATTAATTCAATGGTTTTGCTCTACAGTGGACCCTTGGTATTCGCTGAGGTTTGGTTCCAGGACCCAACATGGATACTCAAATCAGTGGAAGCTCAAGCCCCATTATTTACAATGGAGTAGTAAAATGGTGGTCCTTATATTAAATGGCAAAATCGAGTTTTGCTTTTTTGGAATATTTTCAAGCCATGGATGGTTGAATCTGTGGATAAAGAATATGTGAAAATGGAGGATAACTGTACTTAGAATTAACCAATAGGTTCAGGTCATAAACATAAAAATAAACAGTGAATAAACGATGTTCAGGTGAGGCTATTGTTGTGATACTACTTTTTCTCATTTATGATATTTCACTGAGCATACAAATAACAATGCCTTCCCTTCATAACCCTTTCCTGTTTCCCCACCACTTCTTTGTCATTTTTCTTGCCACAAAAACATCAACTAAGGAAGGAGAGACAGAATAGCTCTACAATACCTTTTTATGGGTAACACTAGTAGGAAACCTCTATCTGGAAATACCTTTGAACTGCCAATTACAAACCCTTTTGAATCTCTTTCCTTATGTCAGATGTTAGAAGATATATGTGGTATGATTCACTTCTGCAACCACCCCATCCCAGCTTTGCTCTGTTAGTAAACAGGCCTATGGACATTGTCTTTTCATAATAAAATTTCCAGATAAGTGTGGGTTTTCTCCATTGCCAGGCTTAAAATTTGAGTTCTCTGTTTTCAGACTCTGCCATCTACTGTTGGAATGACAAAAGCACACAGACTGTAGTACATCAGCATATTAAATGCTTTGCCAGGGCAATAGATTCCTCCAGAAGAACACATCAGAATGGCACCAGAAGTAATGGTGGTCCATCCTTAGAAGACTTTTGCTCACAGTTTATTGCAGGACAATCCTTCACCAATCTAATCATCTTCTTACTATAATATTTTAGTCATATGCTGTCACTTGATGCAAAGAGGAAAATCACAAATGAGAGTTGTAAAGTGTTCAATATTAGTGGTTTATTCTGTTTTGAGCTTTAAGGAAGTGGAAGTTTATAATGATATTTGAGTGGAGTCCCCATTACATAATACACACAATAGTGAGGCAAAAACATAAATGAGATGTCTTTTTGCTTTTGGTAATACTTCTTTTGTGTTCATTGGCATATGTTGCATTTTGCCCCATCAATGGGGTGCTGCCGAATTCCATTCTGTCCCCTGTTCTCTCTGCGGCTGCCACCACATTGCAGAGTCAATGCAGTTTGACACCACTTTAATGGTCATGGCTCCATTCTATGGAATCCTGGAGTTGTAATTTGTTGTGGCAGCAGAGATCTCTGATAGAGAGGGCTAAATAACTCACAAAACTACATACCCCAGAGTTCTATAGCACTGAGCCATGCCAGTTAAAATGGTTTCAAACTACATTAAATCTACAGTGTATATGCAGTCTGAAATCTATGTTGAAGTCACTTAATTTAGTGGCTCACAAAGGACATCTTGGATCTCAGAAGTACTTCTTTGTACAGTCATAGCTAAGTCCTTTTCTGTTGCTTTCAGTCTGATTTAACAATGCTTAACTTTTGCTTATTAATTTACCACTAGGTTTTGCAAAGAATTAAGAAAGATAGAGAGCTCATCTACTAGCCTCAGAGCTGCCCTGGATTCCCTCTGTTGTCTTTGAACTTCGTATTGATGACAGTTGGCTGTCTACACACACATCCCACTGTGCTGCCCGGCACTGGCACTACCACCATTGGTGCAGGTTGCTCTCTCTCAGGTTAGAAACAATGCACCTAGCATCGATCCTATGGCTGGGCATCTCACCTCATTGTGATCTTAGAGAGATTGAATCACACCACCAGCATCACAGTAGGACAAGCATGTAAACCACTACCTGGGTGTCACTCCAGAGTGTTCTACATTTTCCTGCAAAATGTGGAGCTAAAGGTGATTTTACCTGCCTAAAATCTGATTTAGGTAGGTAGATTCGAATTGGGATTTGGTCTCATGTCATATAGCCAGGTCACAATGAGGCAGGTGTAAACCAGTGTAACTGGGCCATGTAAAAATACTTTTAGCAAACGAAGAAGATTAAACACAGAAAAATATAAGCATTAATCTGTGATAATTCAATAAATTAAAAAGAGTAATAATAATCCCAGACTGTATTCTAACTGTAGCTTTTTTTCAATATGTATTACTGATCCTTTCAGAATTTGGAAATGTAACTTTTTTGAACAGAGTTTCCATGATCTTTCAGCTAGCATGGCCACAGGCTATGTTCTCTGAAGGATTCTGGAAGTTAAAATCCAAAAAAGCAACTTTCACAAGCTCTGGTTCCTGATTTCCCATTTTTAGTTTCCTTACCTTTTGAATGATTTAACCTCCCATGTGCATGAAAGGGGTGAAACAGTTTTTTTTTTTTCATGTCATTAAAAAAATAACACAAAGTTGCACATTGATATAGATAAAGAAAAACAAGGCATTTCACACTTACTGGATAAATATTAAATGCCCAGGGCCTCAGCATCGAATAAAGAGGCATGTTCAGATATTACTTGAAATCAGCACATCTCTGGTTAAGAGTGAGAGGAAAAGCCAGAGACTTACTGCCTCCAGCATCCAGGTGTGTCAATGTATTGAAGCACCTGCCTATCCTGGAGTGTAAATGACTGTGGATAAAGGTCATATACTAAGTTTTAAAAGGTAATTACTTACCTCCTGTAGTTTGGGAGCTGTTTGGAAATTGTCAATTCTCAAATTGCAGTGCCTATTCTTACAGTGTTTTGTCAAGGGAATGCTGGTGCTGCTTCTGGCTGCAATCTCAGTGCTAATTTTCACATTCAGAAAAAAAAATCTGTACAGTATATTTCTGCTCTACTTCTTCAATGTCACAAATAAAAAAATGCCCCACTTTCAGAAAGCTAGCATTTCAGGGAAAGGATCTAAGTCCACCATTAAGGGCTATTTTTTAATATCCAGGGAAGGAGTTTATAAGAGAAAGCTTTATATCATGCGTTATTCTAGTTGAGTTTTGCAAGGTTATAGGAACCATGAGTGAAGCAGTAGAGAAGAAGGTACCTGGGACCTCTAAATCTATATGTAGTTCCCTGCCTATAGACCCATTCATGAAATCACATTAATGTTGTGATATTTTTGGTCTCCTGACATCCAAGTGTTGGAGACAACATCTAAGAAAGAGTAGAGAATGAAACATTTCAAATCTCATCCCATTTAGACCTACCTGTCTGAAACCAAAATGAATAATCTGCTTCTTCAAATGATGCTCAGGCTTAGTCTTTGGTGGGCCACCAAGGGAAAAGGATACATTGTGTTGACTGGAAACACCTCTCTGTGCACATGGGTGAATTTTCCTCCTGTGTTATCTTTGAATTTGTCCCAGAAATAAAGGTGTGTGTCTTGAATATATTCTGCACAGAACATTTATAGCTGTAGGGTCCAAAGTAGACATGACACCCATGTCTCTATCTCTTGACTTTCTTTTTCAAAGTGAAAAAACAATGAATACCTTTTTTATCTTATTTGGGTAGGGATATACAGTAGTAGAGGCTAATTTTAAGTGGGGAAATGATCTGAAGGAAAGGAGGGGGAAAAATCTTCACTTCACTGTTAACCCACTTAAACATTAATACTTCTATTGTTGCCTTCCATAGGGGTGAAGTTACATACAAAGGTGTGTAACATCTGAACATGATTGGTCAGAGCAAAATTACATCCACTGGTGTGTGGCATCTAGTTTGAGCATGGTTTTCCATCCTTGTTGTGAAAGAAAGAAACATGGCAAATGCCTTCAAATATCTGAAGAGGTGCTAATTTATTATGTGTGTGTGTCTGTATGCCTTTAAGCTGCCTGTTGACTTATGGAAACATCTTGAGTTTCATAGGGTTTTTTGAACACAGTTTCCATGATCTTTCAGCTAGCATGGCCACTGGCTATGCTCTCTGAAGGATTCTGAAAGTTAAAAAATTACATCCAATGGCATCTGCACAAAGCCATCCAGCAGAGCTGTTCCAAGTGGTCATGGGTCTTTTATACACTCACTTATACACTCAAGTAGAAAATGCAGACCACTCGGAGGCCCACTGTGAAGAATTTGTACGGTATTTTGTATATAAAGTTACTCAGATCCATTCCGACTTGGATGCTACAGTTGATACAGTACCAGTTGATTTAACCTTGGCTCCTGTCTGTCCAGTGTTAATGGATACTTTTCAACTTGTGCAGCCTGATGATGTGGACAGGATCCTTGGAGAAGTAAAAGCCACCACATGTGTCTTGGACCCTTGTCCTTCTTGGGGCTCATTCCAACTTAGGCCTGAAATAGACGAGCCGAAAGCGCAGTGCCGGTGCCAAAATTAGGGTTCCAGAGTGCGCTGAGTGGCATTTACGTGGCGTGCATGTGTGATGCAAGTGCGGCACTGCGTCCACACCACGTCTGCACCGCCAGGCGCCGCACTTGCGTCTTGGACGTGTCACAGTGTGCCAATGGCACACTGGTGACGTCATCCCGGTGCACCAAAAAGAACCTGTTTTTTCTGGGTTCTTTTTGGTTCAGAGGGATGCCGCTCAGTTTGGCTGCTGCAGTGTCCCTCCAGAGGGAAACTGGGCACCTCCAGCCCATCCCTTTGGGCGGTCTGGATTGCCCCTTACATTTAAACTGGTTTGCGATTCGCCTTTTTTCTGTGTTGGTAAATCGTTTCCAAAAGGTGCATTGTTCCCACTATGAAAGCAGATCTTTTCATTATCCCCGTGTGATCACTTCTTTTTTGGCACGACTGTTGTCCCCACTAGTGTGCACCATTTCAAAATGTATGTCAATCATCTGTGCATCATTAGTGAGATAAGTGGCAGCCCAAGCAGCCCAACTTGGGAACTCTCTCTCTCTCCTTCTCCCTATATAAAATAAATCGATGGTTCTTGGTTCTCCTGGACTTCTCATCAGCTTTCGATACCATCAATCATAATATCCTTCTGGACCGCCTCTCTGGGATGGGACTTGGAGGTACTGCTTTACAGTGGCTCCATTCCTTCCTGGAGGGATGAATCCAGGTGGTGCTGGGCGACTGCTGCTCGATCCCCTGGCCATTGGCCTGTTGGGTCCGTCAGGGTTCCATGTTGTCTCCTATGCTGTTTAACATATACACGAAGCCACTGGGAGAGGTCATCCAGAGTTTTGGAGTGCAGTATCATCAGTATGCCGATGACACTCAACTCTACTATCCCTTTCCACCTCAATCCAAGGAGGTTATCCAGGTCCTAAACCAGTGTCTGGCATCAGTAATGGACTGGATGAGGGCAAACAAAACTTAATTCAGATAAGACAGAGGTGCTCCTGGTCAGTTAAAAGGCAGATCAGGGAACAGAGATCCAGCTTGTATTAGATGTGGTCACACTCCCCCTAAAGATGCAGGTTCGCCATTTGGAGGTACTCCTGGACTCAGCTTTGAACCTGGACGTCCAGTTCTCTGCAGTGACCAGGAGTGCTTTTTCCCATTTAAAACTTGCACGCCAACTGCGCCCATTCCTTGAGATGCCGGATCTGGCCTCATTAGTACATGCCTTGGTTACATCATATTTGGACTACTGTAACGCACTCTACATGGGGCTGCCTTTGCAGAGAGTTCAGAAACTTCAGCTGGTCCAAAGAGCTGCAGCTAACAGGGGCAGGTTATAGAGATCACACAACGCCCTTGTTGAAACAGCTCCACTGGCTGCCAGTTTGTTTCTGGGCATAATTCAAAGTGCTGGTTTTGACCTGTAAAGCCCTATATGGTATAGGTCCAGACTGTTTGGCAGACCGTATTTCCCTATAGGAGCTGTCCCAGACTCTGAGATCCTCAGGGTAGGCCCTTCTCTCCATACACCACCATCACAAGCATGGTTGGTGGGGACATGAGAGGGGGCCTTTTCTGTAGCTACCCCAAGAATCTGGAACTGCCTTCCCAGAGAGACCAGAATGGCCTCTTCTTTGATGGCCTTCCACCGGCAGGCAAAAACCTTCCTCATCAGACAGTCCTCTAGGCGCCCTCGCGCGGCCCCACTACGTCACAACCGCGCTGCCCCGTTTAGAGGCGGCACGGTCATGATGTTGTCATGGCGGCCCCCATGTAGAACAGGCACTGCCATTTTGTACGTGCTGAGCATGTACTAGGGTTGGGGGCGTCCGGAAAGGAGACCCCTTTCTAATCCTGGTACATGCTGAGCACATACTTTTATGCCCGCCTGTAACGGGCCAATATTTGTATGTTTTAACTGTATGGTGTTTTTTAATGTGTGCCACCTAAATCCCAGTCCTTGGAGAAGGGTGGGATATAAATAGATATTATGATGATGATGATGATGATGATGATGATGATGATGATGATGATGATTTTCTCAGGCAAGGAATCCTCAGAGATGGCTTTGCCAGTGTCTTCTGAAATATAGTCTACAGCACCTGATATTCATTGGCTGTCTCCGTCCAAGTACTATTCAGGCCTGACCCTATTCAGCTTCCATAATCAGGTGGGATCTCGTGCTTTTAGGGTATTTAGGCATACACACACATGAATATACACACAATCTGAAATGCATATTTATGAAATGATTTTGACAAAACTTAATATTCAAACTGAGGTTGACATTATAAACATTTTGTGCAAGTTTCAGAGTGATTAGCAAACTTTGACTTTTCTGATGTTTTTGGAAAAAAACAATTATTTATTATTTATTAAAATTGCAGGCTTGGGTCCATTTTGGGTGGGAAATCTGTAAAATTGTAAATGAAACTCATACAAATCTCATACAAAACTTAACTTCGTGTGGCTAAATGAACAGTTCTGTCTACCTATTGGCCTATCAATCAATTAGTAAATATATCCAGAGTTGCCTGAGTTGATGATATATAATTCAGGCAACTCTGGGTATATTTACTAATACAGATGATTGATTGATAGGCCAATAGGCAGACAGAACTGATCATTTAGCCACAAGATGTTACGTTTTGTATGAGATTTTAACCAAATTACAAGATTGTATCCATGCATTATAAATAGGAACTAAAGGAACTGAAAGTTGTTTCACAGTGAAAATGGGAAGGAAAGAAATTTGAAAGAGCAATAGATCATCCTCAGTACTTCAAAATCAAGACCAGATCATTTGGCAGTTCAAAATCCGTGAAAAAATTGTTTGGCAAAATTTTCAGAAGCAGCTATAATACTGAGGCAATCTTGACAATTTTGGTCTCAATGCCCAACAATGTCTAAATCAGTTTACATTTCCTAAAAAGAAGGAGAAAAAGAATTGAAAACCAACTTGATGCTACATTTAATGTGTAGATACTACAGTGGTTAATTGTATTGTAGCTTAATGCATCTGGTGGTTCTTTAAAAGAACAACCAATTTTCCTGGTGAATAGGATTGGTTTTATAGTGTTTTATGGTGACCTAACGATGTCAGGATAAAGAAGTAAAGGAAATGTCCATGGGAAATAAAACAAAAGATGACAAACCTGATTTTATGATGGCCCTACACTTAGCAGTTAGAAGCTTACAATGGACGAGAATCTTCATTAGAAACAGAAGTCAGGAAGGTATATGAAATCGATCTTCACAAGCACCATATGCGAGTCCTTGTTTCAGGAGAGATGCATTTTAGCTGTTCTGCAATCATGAGAAGATTAAAAAGAGCCGAGGATCATTCATTGCCCAGGAGATGAAATATCATCTGTGGATGACATTTTGTGCTCATCTGATAAAACATGCTTCAGACTGATTGGCAGGACATGAAAAGAACACAGTACCACCACCCCAGGCTCAATCTGTCTTGACTGAAAGACATTAAAGGCACGAGGTGATAAACAAACATTAAGAAGATACTTGTGTGGAGTGGGGGGGGGGGATGCTCTTGGGTTTGATTTTGCTCCAGATAAATTAACTCTGTCAAAAGCTTTCTCATTCCCTCCTGAGTTTGGAACCTTTGTTTTCCTTTAGGGTTTTCCTAAAGCAACAAGGGCTCCAGACAGTCTCATGCTGGATTAATACTCTGGCAGGTTTACCTTGAATTGACACCACTTCTGTATTCCCAGAGCATACCTGTTTGGGTTAATATTTAAGGATGGCTCTCTCTATAAATAAATATCAGATAATGAACAACATAAGCCTGAGGTAACATTACTAAGGCCCTTATCGCACCCGGTAATCAAAGTGGCATGATAAAATACATGAAAATGGCACATTCAGTTCCCCTCTCCTGCATGACTTGCGTGATTGAACCGTGGGAGACTGTAGTAAAAGCGAGTCTTCTCACTCACATTAAAAATCCATTAATGACCTCCTTTAGCACTGCTGTCACATACGATTTGCAGTGCGAAGGTTCAATAATGCTTTCCTGCTGATTTTGCTTGGAGATCCAGCTCCCTTCCAGAGTCCTCTTCTATTGCTGCAATGCTTCTCTCTCTCTCTCTCTCTCTCTCTCTCTCTCACACACACACACCTTCTTCCTTTCCTCCCTTCCTCCTGACCTCACCTCCTCCCCAAAGTTTCTGAAAGCTATCCCCAACCTCCCCTCCCAAGCAGCCATGAGAGTTTCCCTGGGAATGGGAAGAACAGAAATGGTGAAGGTGGCAAAGGCAGTACCATGACATTTGGATACTAACAGGCATTCTAATTCCAGATCAAGACCAAAGGTACAGGCAGTAAGGATATCATCTAAATATTTGCATGCCCTGGAATTGCAGTAGGAGAGGGCCCCATGTGATACTTACCTGCTGAAACTGCTCTTGATTAAAGTGTCTGATTAGAGCAGAGTTTTGAAAAGTTCCTTTTTTGGATTACAACTTCCATTATGACCTAGCCAGTTGACCATGCTGACTAGGGATTCTGGCTCAAAAATGTAACTTCTCCGAAGTCTGCTGTAGACACCTATTGTCAATGAATCCAGGAAGAAGAAAAAACCAGCACAAATTATAAAAATAAACAAAGACAAAAAAAGTGTCATGGGAATACTAAGAAAGGTAGTACAATTCGGGTTGGAAAAGTGGGGTTTTACCTTTCTGATTAACAGATCTTGGAAGAAATGTTGATCTTTATCAGATGTTGCTTCCAGGATTTCTGGCTCATGTAGTTACAGTTGCAGTGCTGACTTAGTATGTTGGCATGATAGTAAGCCATTTCTTATAGCATTATTTATCTTCTCTGTAGTCAGCGTTCCAAAGTTATTATCTAACTTTTCTTAAATGCTTGTGCCTATTGTTAGAGATATCCAGCAACAAATCCTTGGATCTCGGGAACACATTTTTGTGATGGTGCTTGTTGAAATTCTTTGGCAGTTAGTTGCAATATGGCAGCAAACTGTTCTGCAGATATCTCAAAGTGAACCTTACCCTCACAGAAAAGCAAAGCTTACTCAAGTTACTATTTAAATTACAGAGTTCAGAATGTTCCAGCCAGCATGGCCATGGGAATTCTAGTCTAAAAATGTAACTTCTCCATTTTTTGCTTAAAGGGGTATATTCAAAGATTAACAATATTATGCAAAACATTCTCAACTGTAGGGGGAACCAAACTTCTTCTTATTGTGTATGTCATTGATTTAAAATATGTGTGTGTATATGCACACGTGTGAACATGCAAACATTTTAAAAGCAGAGCTGCACAACTTGGTCTTCATCTTTTCCACTTCCTTCTACTATATTGATTATTACAATTTTTTTTTCCATTGAACCATGGTATCTCATGATATGTCCAAAGTACAATAGCCTCAGGTTAGAGAGATTTCAGCTTCTAGTGAAAACTCTGGCTTGATTTGCTCTCAGATCTATTGATTTCTCTTTATTGTGGTCTGTGGCATCAGCAGAACTCTCCTTCAGCACCGTATTTCAAATGAATTAATCTTCTCCTTATGAACTTTCTTCACTGTCTAGCTTTCATAACCATATATATATAAATTGGAAGCACGATGGTATAGATGACACTGACTCTAGTGATAAACCTTTATATTTGAGGATCTGAGTAGATTCATGTATGTATGTGTAAAGGTAAAGGTAAAGATAGTCCCTTGACATGAATGGCTAGTCATTACCAACCACAGGGGGCAGTGCTCATCTCTGTTTCTAATCTGAAGAGCCACCGTTGCCCAAGGACTCCTCTGGTGGACATGTGGCCAGCATGACTACACCAAATGCTGTTACCTTTCCACTGAAGTGGTACCTATCTATCTATTTGCATTTGCATGCTTTCAAACTGCTAGGTTGGCAGAAGCTGGAACTAGTGACAGGAGCTCATCCCATCATGCAGCACATGGGCCTTGAACTGCCAAGCTTCCGAACTTCCAGTCATCAGAACTGGTGTCTTAATCACTAAGCCACTGATGAAAGATTAGTACTGAGTTGTCACGAGAAGTTTGCACATTGTTTTGGGTGGGTCATGTTATCCTACACTCTACATACTGTGTCTCGCTGGGGTTTGGGAGCATTTCTGCAATGGAGTTAGCTCCAGCTCCCTGAGCCCCAGGGGGTGTTGGGCCCACTCTGGGAGGCTCAGGCTCAGGCTCTACCTTGGACTCCAGTGATGGTAGATTAAGGCTGTGAACTGGAGCCTTCAGCTCTTTCTTCAATGCAGCCGCTTCCAAACTGGGCCTGCCAACTGGGTTTTCAACTTCTGAGGACAAGGCATGACTCAGAGTCTAGTCTGTGCTTGTCCAAAAAACAGAGGATCATTAGTCTCTGCATTGGCAACGTGCACAGAATCATAGAATGCTTTTCTTTAAACCATGAACTTCGCAGCATAGTACAGTCAGCTCTTGCCATCCATGGGCTTGCCATCTGTGAACTTGAGCATTTAAGATTAAACCCAATGGCAGTGCGTGCTCATGACCATGCCAACATAGTTGCACACATGGCACACCACCATTGGGAACAATGGGACTTGAGGCCTCACATTTATTGTTATCTGTGTGTGTGTGTGTGTGTGTCCAGAACAGACCCCCTGTGAATATGAAGGGCCGACTGTATTTTCTTAAATAAAAATAAAAAGACTTTAAAAATGACTGGGCTCCTGTATGGCATTTACTTATGTGTAGCGTGGCGAAGAGATTTGAGACTGGGGCTCAATTTCCAGCTCAGCAATGAAACCACTAGGTCACCTTGGGCAAGTCATATGCTCTCAGCCTCAGGGGAATAGGAAACCTTCTCTGAACAAATCTTGCCAAAGATATCATAAGTATCCTTAGGGTCACCATAAGTCAAAAAGACTTAAAGGTGCACAACACACACGATAATCATTAGAGTTACTAAACAGTATGAGACATAGGCGGGATACAAACCGCCGCTTTGCGGCGCTTCCCCACCACCGCCGTTTGCTCCACGTGGGAGCCGCAGCAGCCAAACCGCGCGGCTTCCGTGCGGAGCAAAAAAGAAGCTCCATTTCGGAGCTTCTTCTTGCGGCGCACTGATGACGTCGCGAAGCGCCGCCGGCGCATTCGCGACGTCATAGGTGCCGCGACACGTCTGGACACTATGCGTCCAGTACGTAAAGATGGCGGCGCCCATGTAGAAGGGGCGCCGCCATCTTGTACGTATAGGATACGTACTAGGGTTAGGGGGGTGCGGAAGCACCGCCCCTTCCTAACCCTAGTACGTATCCTATATGTACTATATGGCGGTTTGTATCCCGCCATAGGACCACTAATTAAGCAGACACAAATCCTTCTTGCATATCCTCCCTCCCTGGGACCTTGCCTTTCAACAATAGAACAATACACAGATTAACTTGGAAATCACTCCTCCCAACCTAGAGTCACACAGTACACACACACACACACCACTCTCTTCCATGCCAGCATTATCTGAAGATGCCAGCCACAGATGATGGCGAAACATTGGGAATACGGAGAGGCACTCTTCTTTGTTCCACCATCTTCTCAGGCTTGTTTGGTGTGAACAAGGGAGAGGGCCTTCTTGGTGGCTGGCCCTATCCTTGCTGTACTTCTGGCAGCAACTTAAACATTTTTTTTGTGCTGCCAGGCCTTTACAAACTGTTGAAGTTGGCTCTTTGTGCTGTCTGTGCTGGTTTTGAAAGTTTTTTTTTTTAAAATCTGTATACAGTATAGCTTTTATTTTAAAAAAAATAGTGTTTCAATTCATTTTAGTATTTTTAATTGTTTTATTGGATATTTTATACTTTCACATAACTTCTATAGTGTTTTTAACTTGTATTGTTTAAAGTATTGTTAGCTGCCTTGAGTCCCATTAACGAGAGAAAGGCAGGGTATAAACGAATAACATAATAATAAATAATAATTACTGTGATACACAGTGAATCCTGTCCCAATACCTCCAATCCTCACTTACTGGTAAGCAACCAGCGCAATCAACAAGGGCCTGTTCCCCTGGCAATTGGGAAGCAGCTGACTTACATTTCCACCCTCTTCCGTGAGCAAACTATGGTGCAACAAACAGGAGGAGCCCTAACAATTCCCCCTTGTGCTGGAGTTTGCTGGTTTTAGGAGGGACAGGTGCTTCCTGATCAACAGGGGAACAAACTCCTATTGGTTGCAGTGGCTCCTTCCTCATAAATGGAGATTGGGGAGTTTTCATGGGGATCTCCTACACCAATATAAGCTTTGTTTGCAGGAAAAAGAGAACACTTAAAACACTTAAAATCTAAATATTAAATTCATTTATGTTTCATATACACCTTAAACACATAGCCTGAAGGTAATTTTATATACAATGTTTTTAATAATTCCGTGCATCATCACAGCCACCTATGTGGACAATTTTGGATTTTGTAATAGTTCAGATTTTGGAATTCCTGTTAAGGGAGACTCAGCCTAGAGGGAGGTGGGGAGATGATAGGATGGATGGATGGATAGATAGATAGATAGGTAGGTAGGTAGGACGAGAAGGAGGAAAATGATAAGCATATTTCTCACTCTGTTAGTATGGCATATGAAACACATTTCTATGCACGATGGCACACACACAGTAATTACATTAGATTTTATAGCTGTATTTGTGTTAACTGCAATCATTTCTGGTTTTCTATTCATACATTTTTATCTGCCTCCATTTGCCCTGTAATATGTGTTTTTGTAATTCATCTCTTTGTCCTGCATTATTTCTGTCTCCCCATCATTCACCTTTCTTCTCCATTTAATCTACCCACTTCTAGATTTTGTTCCTTCATAATGTGTGGGTCAACATTTCCGCTTTCTTTTCATCAATTTCCTCCCACACGTTATCATATGTATTATATTCTAAAATGTTATGAGCAACTCCAAAAGCTCCTATAAGTTGAGAAGGAAGCATGGTATCCTGAAACAATAGATATAGAGTTCTTTTTAGATATTTTTTATTCACATGTTCTAGCATAATAAATATCCTCATGATTATAAATGTATGCATCATTATTTTTCAAAAGCCCTAAATAGTTTTTATCTGAGAAGAAAATAGCTTGTCCTCATGATAATTGGAGCCATTGATTTTTTTTTAAACCAACACTAATGGCCAGAATCTTCCATGGCAGTTACAATTGTGTAACTTAGGCACATGACAAGACACACCGCTCAAAAGTGGTGTGATGGCACCAAAACTAGGGTTCCAGAGCGTGCGGCAATGGCACACTCCAGAACCCTAGTCTGTATGGGTGGCATCATCATGGCAGTGTCCTCTCCACATGGGTGCCGCCATGATGATGCCACCACCATGCAGCGTCTGCACATCGCTGCATGTTGCATATGTCATGAGTGTGCCAATGGCGCACTTGTGACATACGCAACGTGCCAAAAAAAAAAAAAAAGAATCTGGAAGAACTGGGTTCTTTTTACTGCAGAGGGACGCCGCGCGATTTTGGGGCTGCGGCGTCCTTTCACAGATAAAACAGACGAGTGCAGACCACTGTTTCGGGGCACTCTGTACTGCCCCTTAGATGCATATTTATGATTCCTATGTAGCCCCTAGTTTAGGGCTATGTATGGACCAAGAAAGTATCCTAACCTATTTACTGGGAAGCAACCACTGCAATCAGCAAAGGTCTCTTCCCTGCTGATCGGGAAACAGGTGAAAAACATTCTCATTCCTCTCATATGACAATCTTCAGCTTGAGGGAAAATTGCAATGAGGATCCTATTTCTGCCTATCACACCAGAGATTGCTCACAGGAGGAGGTGGAAACAGCAGCCTGTTGCTTCCAGAGCGACAGGGGGTTTGATCCATATCATCACAGTGGCTACTTCCTGATAAGCCAGAATTGTGGGGAGTCGGGCCAGGATTTACTGCATAGCACCACAACCATCTCTAAATCCTATATGGGATTCTGGCCAGAAAAAGATATTTTTGAAGATCTGATATGTTGTGCAGATAGAAATTTTCTCTTGAATACATATGTAGTCATTGCAGTGGAAGAGCAGGCAGTCCTAGCTCAATGGCAGAGACTAATGCTTTGCATGTAGAAGGTCCCAGGTTCAATCCCCAGCATTTTCAGGGAGAGTAAGGAAAGAATCCTGCAAAGAACCATGGGGAACTAGTAATGCCATTCAAAGTTGGTAATACTGGTCCAGAGCAATCAATCATTCTGATTCAATATAAGCCACTTTCTTCTGTTCCGTATGTCAAATAATGCTGTTCACCAGCTCATGTTCACTCTTAGAACCAGTAAGGATGTGGTTTATTTGACTGGGGGCAAGAGGAAATGGATTTATACTATATGTTGGGAATATATTCCATATTTCAATTGACCTGCTTAGGTCAGCAACCATTTCATAAAACAGTAACAGCAATTTGGTGCAATATCAAAGAGAATGAAGTGTGCTTTCAAATAGGGATGGCATGAATATTTATTATTATTTGTCCCAGGTTGAAAAATTGATTTCCCAACATTCAGGAACCTTTTCAGAGGGAATGATAGATCAGCAAGAAAAAAGAATTTTTCTCCCAATATTCAAACATCTCAAATTCATAAAACCTGTTTTATGTACCCAAAACACTTGTTTCCTGCATAAGGAACATTTTTCCAGACCCATACATTTTTCTACAGTGAATAATTACTTCACAAATCTATGATACTATTGAATATGGGAAACATACTGTGAAGGAATGTTTGTTTTCTCCCTTAGTGGGGAGAAAACCACTGTGTAAATCTTTGTCCCTGCACATGAGGAGGAGCTAGCTGGAGATTTAGGTGCTGTACAGACCAGCGAAAGCGCCAGCCTTCATACGTACTAGGATTGCCTCGGATCGCTGCTTATATACGCCCCGCAACCCTAGCACGTAATCTGTACGTCAAAATGGCGGCGCCCAGAACACATGGGTGCTGTCATTTTGACGTTGTGGATGCTTAGCGTCCGCACATCCCGACGCCATTGTGATGCCGCAAGTGAGCCATTGGAGCATTGCGACGTCACAATGGTGCCGCATAAAGAGCCCAATTTTTAAGGGTTCTTTTTGCTCCACTGGAAAGCCCCGCAGTCTGGAGGCTGCGGCTTCCCCGTGGAGCAAACTAGGGCGGTGGGAGACCGCTTGCTTTGGGCGGTCTGTATCCCACCTTACTTCCTTATTTTCAGTTGAAACTTTTGTTGTACAATTAAACCCTGCTTCATTCATATATCTTTATGATGGTTCTGTATATCTATATGTCATTATCTCTCATCTAATAATCACAAGCCCTGATGTTGCTGCTGATGTAACTGCTTGGGTTCTGAATAATTTCAGTATCATCTGTATGGATAAATTCTCTGGAATCAAATTGAAGATTGAAGACTACACTGAAGATTTAAGTTTGATTACACTGAAAGCAACTGTCTCCAGAAGCAAGATCCTGTGCTTGACTGTTGTGACTGCCTTCATAAGGAGCAGTGCCTTGTTGTCCAAGTCCTGTTTGCCATTTTATCTTTGAGATGTGTTGTTTGTGTTTCATTTCCTCTTCATATCAATAGTCAGTTCTTTGTGACTGTTTAGGACACTTTACTGAGCTGAACACAAAAATGGTATATGTATTTTGCTCTTCATGTCTCCATGAGATAAGAGATACTCCAAACATAGAAACACATAAAGTGCAATCATTTTGTTCATTTTTGTAAAGTGTGTCCTTGGGGCTGGAAAGTCTGCATATTTCTTTTAGTCATTTGAGATTATACTCCACATCAAGTGCTACTTAAATCACAATATTTCCTACTTCTATTGTAAGACTTATCACTACACAGGTTGAATGTCTGCTTTTCTAACTTGGCCTTCAGTAAAATTAAGGAAAAGATATTGAAAGAGGACATGTTTATTTGAAGTGAGGCTTACCCATTTTCTGGGTTTAATTATAATAGTGGTTATTACCCAAAGAAAGGTGGGAGGCTGGGGGGGGGGGCCTCCCCACTAAATATGACATTATTTTAATTGTTGGGGAAATTAGCTTTGCACAAGGCTGGGTAACCTTTAAGACCATTTGTACCTGTTTATATCAGTAATAACTGAAGAGAACTCCAGGTTTGGGGTGAATTATGAGAGCTTTATATAGAAAAATATCAAACACACATAGGACCTTATCACACTGGGTTTTTTGAGCTCAGAAGTAGGGTCAATGCGAATTGAGTGATGCGGATTCACGTTAG